>NC_088243.1:12479443-12646943 GCF_036934945.1 Oncorhynchus masou masou | reverse complement strand
CAAAGATGAAGCTTTCTTTACATTAGCTAAAGTCAAACCCAAACCCAGCTTATGATCAGTTGTTAAAGACAAAGAGAACAGTTAACTCCAAACTGTCACTAATTGTCATCTTCTTTCTGCACTGTATTTCAGATGGAGATTGAGAACCAGCAGCTGAAAATGTCCAACCTGAAGCAGGCCGAACAGATTATGATGCTGGAGGACAAACTGCAAGGTGATCCTGATCCTCCTTCTACCACAGGAACTTTAGTTCATCTACCCAGCACCTCACCCTCTGAGGGAACCAAACTCCATTTTAACAACCAGCCAGCCGTTGTCACAGCATTAACTGTCATCACAGTTTTCAATTGTTATCCACCTAAAGTCATGCAAATGGTCTGGTTGAAGTGGCATAGGATATGTACGAGTGGTAGTATGTAGATGATCAAGAGGGGCCCAGCATAGAGCCCTGAGGCACACCACAGTCTCTGTTGCTTTGATAATATCAGAGCCTTATCACCTTAGTGATAGATGATTAGTAGTCAAGTGTGGGCCTATGTTCTACAGTACATGTTGTTATATTGTCAAAGGTTGCTGTTGTGTCTCTACATTGACTATATTTTTTCCCCTCTTGTCCAATAGCTCTCCTGGAGAAGCCTTCATCTCCCCTCCCCCCCACCTCTCCTTCCACAGACACCCACCAGGTACCCTCCAGCCCTCTGTACCCCTCATGCTGTCCTGGGACCCCAACTGTCCAGGAGGAGACAGGCTGGGGGAGACAGACAGGTCCAGGGGACAGAGCAGAGCAGCCCTGTAAACCCAGAGGAGACAGAGGAGACACAACAGGCCACGGCACTGTGACAGTAACCCTGCCAGACACTCCCTCTCTGGGCAGCAAGTGCAGGGAGGCTGGAGCTGGACCTGGTAGTCCTGTTCTAACCACTGGAGGCCAGGACCAACCACTAGGTAGCGCTACTCCCAGAGATCACTCCTCGGACGAGCTCAACAGCAGGTTCCGCTCCCAACGTCTCCACTCTTCCTCCTCTTCTTCTTCCTCCTCCTCATCTTCCTCTGCCTGTGAAACAACACAAGGTGGTCCCAGGACCCCTGATATCCTTACCTCCACCTCCATCCCCAAAAACCCACTCCTCTGCCGCTCTCCATCTAACTCCCACCCCTTCCAGACCCACACCCAGCCCCTGGCACTACCCTCCCATACTGGGACCAGCATGACCCTACCCAAGGTGTGTTAAGTTCTATGTATATGTATTTATGTATATATACACTACCGTGGGGTCACTTAGAAATGTCCTTGTTTTTGAAAGAACGGGACATTTTTTGTCCATTAAAATAACATCAAATTGATCAGAAATACAGTGTAGACATTGTTATTGTTGTAAATGACTATTGTAGCTGAAAATGGCTGATTTTTTATGAACTATCTAGACCCATTATCAGCAACCATCACCCCTGTGTTCCAATGGCATGTTGTGTTAGCTAATCCAAGTTTATCATTTTAAAAGGCTAATTGATCATTAGAAAACCCTTTTGCAATTATGTTAGCACAGCTGAAAACTGTTGTTCTGATTATAGAAGCAATAAAACTGGCCATCTTTAGACTAGTTGAGTATCTGGAACATCAGAATTTGTGGGTTTGATTAGAGGCTCAAAATGTCCAGAAACAAAGAACTTCTAAAACTTGTCAGTCTATTCTTGTTCTGAGAAATGAAGGCTATTCCATGTGAGAGATTGCCAAGAAACTGAAGATCTCGTACAATGCTGTGTACTAGTCCCTTCACAGAACAGCACAAACTGGTTCTAACCAGAATAGAAAGAGGAGTGTGAGGCCACAGTGCAGACTCAACAGATCAAATGACAGATTTCCACCGGTCTAATGTCCATTGCTCGTGTTTCTTGTCCCAAACAAGTTTCAAATCAAAATCAAATCAAACTTTATTTGTCACGTGCCGAATATAACACGTGTAGACTTTACCGTGAAATCCTCACTTACAAGCCCTTAATCAACAGTGCAGTTCAAGAAGTGTTTAGAAAATATTTACCAAGTAGACTCAAATAAAATTAATAATAAAAAGTAACACAATAAGAATTACAATAACGAGGCTACATACAGGGGGCACCGGTACCGAGTCAGTGTGTGGGGGTGCAGGCCAGTTGAGGTAATTTGTACATGTAGGTGGGGGTGAAGTGACTATGCATAGGCAATAAACAGCGAGTAGCAGCAGTGTACAAGTGGGGGGGTCAATGTAAATTGTCCGGTGGCGATTTTATTAATTGTTCAGCAGTCTTATGGCTTATGTCTCCCTGTAGCGCTGTCTAAGGCGTCTCACAGTACGGACATTGCAATTTATTGCCCTGGCCACATCTGCAGTCCTCATGCCTCCTTGCAGCATGCCTAAGGCACATTCACGCAGATGAGCAGGGACCCTGGGCATCTTTCTTTTGGTGTTTTTCAGAGTCAGTAGAAAGGCCTCTTTAATGTCCTAAGTTTTCAGAACTGTGACCTTAATTGCCTACCGTCTGTAAGCTGTTAGTGACTTAACGACCGTTCCACAGGTACCTGTTCATTAATTGTTTATGGTTCATTGAACAAGCATGGGAAACAGTGTTCAAACCCTTTACAATAAAGATCTGTGAAGTTATTTGGATTTTTACGAATTATCTTTGAAAGACAGGGTCCTGAAAAAGGGACATTTCTTTTTTTGCTGAGTTGATATATATATTAACGTGGCCCTCTACACCTGTAGTTATGGTACTCTCTCTCCATTCCTTGTATTTGTACACAAGCCGTACAATTATTGTTAGTGTTTGACTGTGCCAATGTGTGATGGCTGCTCTAGAGCGTGATGTTATCAGTCAGTAAACTTAGTTGAACTTGAACCTCATCAATCAATCAGCCAATCAATCAAATGTCAATCAATAATGTAATCTATCTTTGTTTGTGAACTAACAGGTGCGGACCCCTCTGACCCCGCGAGACAGCATCCAGCTGCTGAAGAAACACTACAGTCAGCCCCAACCTGGAGGTGTGGACCGGCTACACCACCTCATCGTCCCCAGTCAGTCCCAGCCTGGAGGTGTGGACCGGCTACACCACCCCAACGTCCCCAGTCAGCCCCAACCTGGAGGTCTGGACCGGCTACACCACCCCAACGTCCCCAGTCAGCCCCAACCTGGAGGTGTGGACCGGCTACACCACCTCAACGTCCCCAGTCAGCCCCAACCTGGAGGTGTGGACCGGCTACACCACCTCAACGTCCCCAGTCAGCCCCAACCTGGAGGTGTGGACCGGCTACACCACCCCAACGTCCCCAGTCAGCCCCAGCCTGGAGGTGTGGACCGGCTACACCACCCCAACGTCCCCAGTCAGCCCCAACCTGGAGGTGTGGACCGGCTACACCACCCCAACGTCCCCAGTCAGCCCCAACCTGGAGGTGTGGACCGGCTACACCACCTCAACGTCCCCAGTCAGCCCCAACCTGGAGGTGTGGACCGGCTACACTACCTCAACGTCCCCAGTCAGCCCCAACCTGGAGGTGTGGACCGGCTACACCACCTTAACGTCCCCAGTCAGCCCCAACCTGGAGGTGTGGACCGGCTACACCACCCCAACGTCCCCAGTCAGCCCCAACCTGGAGGTGTGGACCGGCTACACCAACCCAACGTCCCCAGTCAGCCCCAACCTGGAGGTGTGGACCGGCTACACCACCCCAACGTCCCCAGTCAGCCCCAACCTTTAGGTGTGGACCGGCTACACCACCTCAACGTCCCCAGTCAGCCCCAACCTGGAGGTGTGGACCGGCTACACCACCCCAACGTCCCCAGTCAGTCCCAACCTGGAGGTGTGGACCGGCTACACCACCCCAACGTCCCCAGTCAGCCCCAACATGGATGTGTGGACCGGCTACACCACCTCAACGTCCCCTGTCAGCCCCAACCTGGAGGTGTGGACCGGCTACACCACCTCAACGTCCCCAGTCAGCCCCAACCTGGAGGTGTGGACCCGCTACACCACCCCAACGTCCCCAGTCAGCCCCAACCTGGAGGTGTGGGCCGGCTACACCACCCCAACGTCCCCAGTCAGCCCCAACCTGGAGGTGTGGACCGGCTACACCACCCCAACGTCCCCAGTCAGCCCCAACCTTTAGGTGTGGACCGGCTACACCACCTCAACGTCGCCATAGACATCATGACTGCTTCCAGCACCCAGGTAAAGGGGTGAGCATGCTCACCTCTATCCTGTAGTGTAGAAACAGTGAGATTGTGCTTCAAGTCAACAGTCGGTCACATAACAACGATAAAAAGGTACCCGTCTGCACTCAGTTGATTTAGATGCAATTGAAGTAAATGCTTCTTTTCTTTCATCTTTGCACCCTGCAGAGCCTTGCGTCTCCCTCCACCTGCAGTCACTTCCTGGTGGAGACAGATATAGATGATGGGCTGCCTGACAGTATGGAGGGAGTGGTAGAGGGGGCAGAGGGTCCTCCCCAGGAAGGAGTGTCGTTTGTTGGGTTGGCTGAGGGTCTGGAACTGCTGGATCCTGAGGTTCTGAAACCCCCCACCCCACCTCTTCACCGCTTGCCCTCCTGGGTATGACAGAGACAGAGAGAGAGAGAGAGAGAGAGAGACAGAGAGAGAGCTTGTGGAGTGCTCTTTGCCGTAGTCTCATATCTGTGTATGTGTGTGTTCCTGTTGTTGTGAGCAGTCAAAGTAATGTTATAAAACACTACGCTTCATACACACACTCATGCTTACACAATGATCTATGTGCTCTACAGGAGAGCCGTATCTATGCTGTGGCCAAGTCAGGGATGACAGTATCGGAGACGACCACTGGAGCCAGAGGTCCTGGTCCAGGTGAGTTGCCTACCATGCTGATGTTGGAGAGGACTGTCTGGAGGAATCTCAATTGCACTTCCTTGTTTCCTCACGAGGAATCAATCCCTCTGTATCTGTAGTGGAACATTATGGGGCCTGTCACATCTTCCTATCTGAGGGGGCTAAGTAACACCTGTGCAGGTGTGATCTGGGAAGCTTTAAGGAGCTCTTTAAAGAGATGTGTTAGAGCAGAACCCTGCTGTGATGAAAGGATAGGACCTACACACAGTAAGACAGACTATAATTATAAATCTCGCTGCATCACAAAAATCTCGTGTTTTCTGCAGGAAAACCACAGTACCCTGCCGCAGGACCATTCACTCACCTGATTTACAAGAACATCACTGTACCCGTGTATACCACACTGAAAGGGGTAAGTACCGTACTCTACAGCAGCTCAAACTGTGTCCAACTGACAATAACATATCCACTCCCTATGGACTGTGGTATGTGCTGAGGAATATCTAAACGTGCCTTCTGTCTGTCTGCAGAAAGCCACTCAGATCAGCAGTGTGCCCCTGCATGATGATGACTCTGGTTCGGAGGATGACAGTGGCTCTCTGGCCAGCCTCAGGACCTCCACCCTGGGCCCAGAAAGGAAGGGCAGCACCCCCGGGAGCCCCCGTGCCGTCAAGAGGGGTGAGAGGGTTTACTTTACTTTAATTCTTTTTTTTTTGGTTCCCTTTAAAAAGTACAATATAACATATAACACAAGGTACGCGCAAATAAGACTGTGAATCACCTGAATGATCTGTTCCTGTTTGGACTTCTGACCTTTGATCCCTCCAGGTGTGTCCATGTCATCCATTAGCTCTGAAAGTGACTACGCCATCCCTCCTGATGCCTACTCCCTGGAATCTGACTACTCTGAGCCAGAACACAAAGTCCAGAGAACATCTTCATACTCCTGCGAGAGCCTGCGAGAGCCTGTGAGTGACCATTTACAGTACAATATGGTGCAGTACAGTACCATGCACTAGCGACAATAGAATATAAGATACATTACATTTTACATTTAAGTCATTTAGCAGACGCTCTTATCCAGAGCGACTTACAAATTGGTGAATTCACCTTCTGACATCAGTGGAACAGCCACTTTACAATAGTGCATCTAAATCATTTAAGGGGGGGTGAGAAGGATTGCTTTATCCTATCCTAGGTATTCCTTGAAGAGGTGGGGTTTCAGGTGTCTCCGGAAGGTGGTGATTGACTCCGCTGTCCTGGCGTCGTGAGGGAGTTTGTTCCACCATTGGGGGGCCAGAGCAGCGAACAGTTTTGACTGGGCTGAGCGGGAACTGTACTTCCTCAGTGGTAGGGAGGCGAGCAGGCCAGAGGTGGATGAACGCAGTGCCCTTGTTTGGGTGTAGGGCCTGATCAGAGCCTGGAGGTACTGCGGTGCCGTTCCCCTCACAGCTCCGTAGGCAAGCACCATGGTCTTGTAGCAGATGCGAGCTTCAACTGGAAGACAGTGGAGAGAGCGGAGGAGCGGGGTGACGTGAGAGAACTTGGGAAGGTTGAACACCAGACGGGCTGCGGCGTTCTGGATGAGTTGTAGGGGTACAAGGATACAAGGATACAAGGATCCCTTCTACGTCACTGTAGATTCACTAGGACTGTTCAGCTGTACTGAGCAGCTGTAAAGGACAACGTGAAAATAAACTATCCAAGCCCGCAAAGTATGGTTGAGGTTGGCACGACAGTGAAAATGGTAAGTGAGTCATGTGCTGTGTGTGTCCCCATGTACAGGAGATGCTGGAGAAGTCAGGCTACCTGCTGAAGATGGGCAGTCAGGTTAAAGCCTGGAAGAGACGCTGGTTCCTCCTGAGGAACGGAGAGATCTTCTACTACAAGTCTCCGGTGAGTCTCCATGAGTCGTCACTGTCTTCTTGATCACTGTCTTCTCTGACAGAATTATTACAATGGCAGGAAATGACCACCCTGGGCTTTATACCTGTTCAGAAAACACACACCAGGTGGCAGTATGCACCCTTTCAGTTTGTTTACCAACTCATATATATATATATAACTCATAGAAGTAGTAGAAGAAGAAAATGGACTACTTCAAAATGGAGATGGGCTCAATGGCGCTGCCCGTGCTCTCACAGATGCCATCATGGGACCGATACAGTAATGCAATGTCTATCTAAGTCTATGGCTGAATCAGTACAACTGGGGTTGGTTGGAAAAGAGTATTTCTCCAGGAACACGGTTGGAGAGCCATGGTTTATTCTGTAATGCAAACTCCCTCCTATGGTCTTTGTCCTGGTCTTTCAGAGCGATGTGATACGGAAGCCTCAGGGTCAGATGGAGCTGAACTCTTCCTGTCGTATCGCCCGTGGAGAAGGAGCACAGACCTTCCAGGTGAGTGACAGTGATGACCAGTGGAGGCTGCTGGGGGGAGGACGACTCATAATAGTGGCTGGAATGGAGTCAATGGAGTCAAACACATCAAACATGTGGTTTCTATGTGCTTGGTAACGACTCCATTCCGACCATTATTATGAACCGTCCTCCCCTCAGCAGCCTCCACTGGGGAAGAGGTGTTTCATCTACTGTTACTGCTCGTTCTGCCACTTTCACCCCCAGAAGTAAATTGAGGTAGGTAGTTTGTTAGCGCACACAACATTTGGTTGTGGGTTCTGGGATTACCAGTACACACACACGCGCACACACACATGCACACACATCCTGCCCTCCCATCCCTAGCACCAAACTGGGTAAAAAAGAGAGATTGTCAGGTATGGAATGTTGTCTTCTGCAGCTGATACTCATCTCTACTAACATGGGGATGCTATCGCTGCCCACTCAGAGTGTGTGTGTCTTCTTGTGTACGTGCATATGTCTGTCCCTACCTGCATGTCTCTTTACAGGCATGTATTCACCCTGCATTTCTCTTCTCCTGTTCTAATCTTCTCCTGTTCTAATATTCTCCTGTTCTAATCTTCTCCTGCTCTAATATTCTCCTGTTCTAATCTTCTCCTGTTCTAATCTTCTCCTGTTCTAATCTTCTCCTGCTCTAATATTCTCCTGTTCTAATCTTCTCCTGTTCGAATCTTCTCCTGTTCTAATCTTCTCCTGTTCTAATCTTCTCCTGTTCTAATCTTCTCCTGCTCTAATATTCTCCTGTTCTAATCTTCTCCTGCTCTAATCTTCTCCTGCTCAAATCTTCTCCTGTTCTAATCTTCTCCTGTTCGAATCTTCTCCTGTTCGAATCTTCTCCTGTTCTAATCTTCTCCTGCTCTAATCTTCTCCTGCTCTAATCTTCTCCTGTTCTAATCTTCTCCTGCTCTAATCTTCTCCTGCTCTAATCTTCTCCTGCTCTAATCTTCTCCTGCCCTAATCTTCTCCTGTTCTACTATTCTCCTGTTCTAATCTTCTCCTGTTCTAATCTTCTCCTGCTCTAATCTTCTCCTGCTCAAATCTTCTCCTGTTCTAATCTTCTCCTGTTCTAATCTTCTCCTGCTCTAATCTTCTCCTGCTCTAATCTTCTCCTGTTCTAATCTTCTCCTGTTCTAATCTTCTCCTGCTCTAATCTTCTCCTGCTCTAATCTTCTCCTGCCCTAATCTTCTCCTGTTCTACTATTCTCCTGTTCTAACATTCTCCTGTTCTAATCTTCTCCTGTTCTAATCTTCTCCTGCTCTAATCTTCTCCTGTTCTAATCTTCTCCTGTTCTAATCTTCTCCTGCTCTAATCTTCTCCTGCTCTAATCTTCTCCTGCCCTAATCTTCTCCTGTTCTACTATTCTCCTGTTCTAATCTTCTCCTGTTCTAATCTTCTCCTGTTCTAATCTTCTCCTGCTCTAATCTTCTCCTGCTCTAATCTTCTCCTGTTCTAATCTTCTCCTGTTCTAATCTTCTCCTGCTCTAATCTTCTCCTGCTCTAATCTCCTCCTGCCCTAATCTTCTCCTGTTCTACTATTCTCCTGTTCTAATATTCTCCTGTTCTAATCTTCTCCTGCTCTAATCTTCTCCTGTTCTAATCTTCTCCTGCTCTAATCTTCTCCTGTTCTAATCTTCTCCTGTTCTAATCTTCTCCTGCTCTAATCTTCTCCTGCTCTAATCTTCTCCTGCCCTAATCTTCTCCTGTTCTAATCTTCTCCTGCTCTAATCTTCTCCTGTTCTAATCTTCTCCTGTTCTACTATTCTCCTGTTCTAATCTTCTCCTGCTCTAATCTTCTCCTGCCCTAATCTTCTCCTGTTCTAATCTTCTCCTGCTCTAATCTTCTCCTGTTCTAATCTTCTCCTGTTCTACTATTCTCCTGTTCTAATCTTCTCCTGTTCTAATCTTCTCCTGCTCTAATCTTCTCCTGCTCTAATCTTCTCCTGCCCTAATCTTCTCCTGTTCTACTATTCTCCTGCTCTAATCTTCTCCTGCTCTAATCTTCTCCTGCCCTAATCTTCTCCTGTTCTAATCTTCTCCTGCTCTAATCTTCTCCTGTTCTAATCTTCTCCTGTTCTACTATTCTCCTGTTCTAATATTCTCCTGTTCTAATCTTCTCCTGCTCTAATCAGTTGATAACAGAGAAGAAGACATTATTTCTGACGGCTGACTCTCCCAACATCTTGGAGGAGTGGATCAGAGTTCTACAGAACATCTTCAAAGTCCAAGCCAGCAGCCCCATCGCCATGGAGACCACCACCGCCAAACCCACCGTGAGGGGCTGGCTCACTAAGGTCAGGGGTCACTGGACTGGGCCTATGGAGGGTTATGGAGATGAGAAACAGACAACATGTTTAGGGTGATTGGCCTTAGCAAGACGGGGTACAGAAGTGCTTATCTTGATCACATAATGATTGAGATGGGACAAGGAAATCCCAGCCGGCCAAACCCTCCCCCAATCTGGACGAAGCTCGGCCAATTGTGAGCCGTCTCATGGATCTCCCAGCTGTGACACAGCCTGGGATCGAGCCCGGGTCTGTAGTGGCGCCTCAAGTACAGCAATGCAGTGCCTTAGACCGCTGCGCCAGGCCCCCAAAACACAGTTTTAATGGAAACTTTTAACTTGCCTATTTAATGGAAGCTTTTAACTTGCCTTTTAGATGGAAGGACAACTCTTATTACAAAGGCAATACAGCTATTCTCACCCAATATCTATTATATCAACAATATGTTTCTTATTAGGACACAGTAAAGTTTAACCTAGCCATTCTTCACACTGTAAGAAAAAGAGACTGTCACAGATTGGCGGAAGGCTTTCACTTCAGGCAGATTCCTGGACAACTAATTCACGATGTGACACGGCTAGAGTTAGGACCCCTTACTGATCAGGGGATGATGATGTTTGAGTGATAGCCCCCCTTCTCTACAGTCAGTATGGTTGAGACTGGGGCTAGGAGACCCCTAGATCACAGAGGTGTGTGATGACTGACAGATCAACTATCTGTAAAGAAGCTTTCATCTCTACACTATGACATTATGCACCTCAGAACTCTGGAGTGATGGAGTTGGTTCACTACATCTCTCTCTGCATATTTGACCTTCGACCCTGATGAAGAGATGTACAGCTAGGATTATGAGTCATGAGATGAATCCAGTAGTCCACACACATCCACTCTCTACTGCAGCCTGCTGTTCAAATTAGAAATATTATATACAGTCTGAGTGGTATTGAATCTATAAACCTCACGCATTCTCCTCTGTCTCTCTCTATCTCTCTCACGCACTCTCACGCACTCTCTCTCTTCTCTGTCTCTCGCTCTCCCTCTCTCTCTTCTCTTTCTCTCACACTCTGTCTCTCTCCTCCAGGTGAAGCATGGCCACTCTAAGCTGGTATGGTGCTCTCTGGTCAGCAAGGTCTTCTATTATTACAGGAACCAGGATGACAAGGTTAAAATTCCTCCTAAATTTACCTTCATTATGTCAGTGTCATTACTGTTGACAGTCTATATCTGTAGTATAACTGAATATCATTATATTATATACACACACTCTAACTGTGTGTGTGTGTATACTGTATGCGTTTGTCACCTCTCAGCTCCCCCTAGGCCAGCTGCGGATGCGTGAGGCGGTGGTGGAGGAGGTGGACAGGTCATGTGACTCTGACGAGGACTACGAGGCCAGTGGGCGTGGCTTCTTGTCATCTCACTGTACCCTAGTTGTCCACCCCAGAGAGCAGAGCCCCACCTACCTGCTCATAGGGACCAAGCAAGAGAAGGTACAGCACCTGTAAACTACACTACCCATATACACCCTCACTGCAAGACAAGGTACAGCACCCCTAAACTACACTACCCATACACCCCCTCACTGTAAGACAAGGTACAGCACCCCTAAACTACACTACCCATATACCCCCTCACTGTAAGACAAGGTACAGCACCCCTAAACTACACTACCCATACATCCCCTCACTGTAAGACAAGGTACAGCACCCCTAAACTACACGACCCATATACCCCCTCACTGTAAGACAAGGTACAGCACCCCTAAACTACACTACCCATACACCCCCTCACTGTAAGACAAGGTACAGCACCCCTAAAATACACTACCCATATACTCCCTCACTGTAAGACAAGGTACAGCACCCCTAAACTACACTACCCATACACCCCCTCACTGTAAGACAAGGTACAGCACCCCTAAACTACACTACCCATATACCCCCTCACTGTAAGACAAGGTACAGCACCCCTAAACTACACTACCCATATACCCCCTCACTGCAAGAGAAGGTACAGCACCCCTAAACTACACTACCCATATACCCCCTCACTGCAAGAGAAGGTACAGCACATTTAAACTACACTACCCATATACCCCCTCACTGCAAGGGAAGGTACATCACTCTAAAACTACACTACCCATACACCCCTTCACCTACTTGCTCATAGGTACCAAGCAAGAGAAGGTACAGTACTCTAAAACTAAACTACCCATAACCCCCCCACCCCACCCCACCTACCTGCTCATAGGCACCAAGTGAATGTACAGCACTCTAAAAATACACTTATTCAAACACCCCTAATTTCCCATAATTGTAAGTTACAACCCACAGACTTACCTCCATTATCTCCTCCATCCTTTCTGTACAGGACACCTGGCTGTACCACCTGACAGTCGCGGCAGGCAGCAGTGCCAGCTTCAAGGTGGGCACAGAGTACGAGCAGCTGGTCGGGAACCTCCTAGACGTAGAGGGAGATCCAGGTAAGTCATCTAATCATTCAACTCAGTCTGTCTGTCAACACCACAGACAAGTACACTACTTGAGAAGGTTAATGTCTAGCAATGCCTTGAAGATAGACTAGTGGTTAACAGACTGGTCTAGCACGTGCTATACTGTATCACATAAGGTTTCACATTCAGTCAGTAGCTCTTTCAAAGTTACATTAACCAGGGCAGACTACTGAAATCTCTTGATCCAGTCTGCAATCTGCAGTTAGTGTTAATGACTGTTTCTGGTCAATCTGTGTATGTGTGTCTGTCTGTCTGTGTGTCTGTCTGTCTGTCTGTCTGTCTGTCTGTCTGTCTGTCTGTCTGTCTGTCTGTCTGTCTGTCTGTCTGTCTGTCTGTCTGTCTGTCTGTCTGTCTGTCTTCTCTCAGACTCTGCGTTGTGGAGGAGTGAGTCTCTATGTTTCTGTAAAGACGGCCTGCGCTCCCCTCTCACCACTCTACCCTCTGAAGCTCTGCAGACTGAAGCCCTCAAACTCTTCAAGGTCGGTCCCTTCATTACTTACTCTTCCTTTGTATTTCTTCAAATCCCTGTGTCTTTCTCTTCTCCTGTCTGCTGATCTGACGGAGACCCCCAGCCTGTCTGTCTGTTAGGGGCTTCCCCTTCTCTGTCCATCACCCCCCTCTCCTCTTGGATGTGCTCCATGCCCCTCCACGCTACCGCCACTCACAGATCAAAGCCTCGGAGGCTCATTAGAAGTGTGGAAGAGAGATAATGTTCCTCTTGTCCTTGTTCTTGTTAGGGGGTCAGAGACCGTCTCTGTGTATGTAATAGTTGGAGGAGGGAGTGGGACAGACAGACAGCACAGTGGGATTGGGACAGGGGAAGGGAGTGGGACATGGGAAGGGAGTGGGACAGGGGAAGGGAGTGGGACAGGGGAAGGGAGTGGGACATGGACAGGGAATGGGACATGGGCAGGGAGTGGGACAGGGGAAGGGAGTGGGACATGGGCAGGGAGTGGGACAGACAGACAGCACAGCGGGATTGGGACAGGGGAAGGGAGTGGGACATGGGCAGGAAGTGGGACAGGGAGAGGGGCAGGGATAGGGAGTGGGACAGACAGACATCACAGCGGGATTGGGACAGGGAAAGGGAGTGGGACATGGGCAGTGAGTGGGACAGGGACAGGGATAGGGAGTGGGACAGACAGACAGCACAGCGGGATTGGGACAGGGGAAGGGAGTGGGACAGGTAGAGGGACAGGGATAGGGAGTGGGACAGACAGACAACACAGCGGGATTGGGACAGGGGAAGGGAGTGGGACATGGGCAGGGAGTGGGACAGGGAGTGGGATAGACAGACAGCACAGCGGGATTGGGACAGGGGAAGGGAGTGGGACATGGGAAGGGAGTGGGACAGGGAGAGGGACAGGGATAGGGAGTGGGACAGAGGAAGGGAGTGGGACATGGGCAGGGAGTGGGACAGGGATAATGACAGTGAGACAAGGCCAGGGATAGGGAGTGGGAGAGGGATAATGACTGTGACAGGGATACGGACAGGGAGTGGGACAGGGATAATGAGTGTGACATGGATACGGACAGGGAGTGGGACAGGGATAAAGAGTTTGACAGGGACAGGGAGTGGGACAGGGAGTGGGACAGGGATAAAGAGTGTGACAGGGACAGGGAGTGGGACAGGGATAAGGAGTGTGACAGGGATAGGGAGTGGGACAGGGATAATGAGTGTGACAGGGACAGGGACAGGGACAGGGAATGGGACAGGGATAGGGAGTGAGACAGGGAGGGGACAGGGGGTGGGACACAGAGTGGGACAGGGACAGGGAGTGAGATAGACAGGGATGGGATGAGAAGTGTGACAGGGACAGGGAGTGAGACAAACAGGGATACGGACAGGGATAAAGAGTGTGACAGGGACAGGGAGTGGGACAGGGAGTGGGACAGGGATAAAGAGTGTGACAGGGACAGGGAGTGGGACAAGGATAAGGAGTGTGACAGGGACAGGGAGTGGGACAGGGATAATGAGTGTGACAGGGATAGGGAGTGGGACAGGGATAAAGAGTGTGACAGGGACAGGGAGTGGGACAGGGACAGGGAGTGGGACAGGGATAAAGAGTTTGACAGGGACAGGGAGTGGGACAGGGATAAAGAGTGTGACAGGGACAGGGAGTGGGACAGGGATAAGGAGTGTGACAGGGACAGGGAGTGGGACAGGGATAAGGAGTGTCAAAAAACAATGACCATTTCTCTAAACCAGTGGCATATGGGCTTTTTAGGTGAGCGCCAATGGCACCTTTTGATAAGCAGTGCCTACTTTGTCAAAGGCAGGGACGCAAAATATCAATATTGTCCATTCCCAGCGTGCCTCTCCAGGGTTCTGTTGGAGAGGTGCATCTCTGCAGTGCTCCACCAACGTTCTGTCAGAAAAATGGTCTAACATAAATCATATAGGTATAGGATATGGTAGAAAGAGTATGTGGCCTTTTCTGTAGCCGACAGGCTGGAGATATAATGTATGACAATGTAATGAGACAGACACTTTTTACATCATGCAGGTTTCTCCGATCAAATAGCCTAACTTAAATGGTTGTTTTTTTGGTCCTGTCCGGACCGGCCGTCTTTTTTTATTGAAATCTGGACCGGCCTTGAGTTCCATGTCCACAGATGTAAATCTTAACCAATCATAGACATATATTTTAGGTAAAGATTTTGTTCGGTCTGGACCGGTCTTGATTTAGTTCAAACATCGACATCTATAAATTATGTATTTTTGGACCTTCATTCAGAACTGAAAATTAACTTAATTTCAACATTCGGGTAAAATATGTATTTTCAACGTCATTTTGCTTACGGGGACTATTCTAGTTTTGCAGGGTTATTTGAATAGGGTGGCAGAATGGCCAGGTCCGGACTTTCATTACTATAGCTCTGTTTGAGGGGTGGTCTGCAATACGAACATAATTGACTTTATGTTCATAATCTTACCTTTTATTATACCTCATGGTTGTTGTATTGTCAAGAACAAACATGTAAGTAAACATTTAGTTGGACGGTTTATGCCATATGTTTCCCGTACATACGACTAATACCACTTGGAACTCTATCTCTATGTATTTCTGCCTCCACCTTCTGGTTGTAAACAGGTATAACACTGACATGGCTTGAGCTCGTTAAAGATTCATTGACTACATTGAGCTCGTTAAAGATTGATTGACTACATTGAGCTCGTTAAAGATTGATTGACTACATTGAGCTCGTTAAAGATTGATTGACTACATTGCAGTCTGACTGCACAGAGCCACTGATGTACAAATCAACCTTCATAAAATACATCCGAAATGACAACTCATTATAATAATTTATTTAATTGAAGCGCTTTTCTCACACCCAAAAGTGATCAAGATTAGTGATTATGTGACCAAGACTAGACTAGTGATTATGTGATCAAGACTAGTGATTATGTGATCAAGACTAGTGATCATGTGATCAAGACTAGTGATTGTGTGATCAAAGACTAGTGATCAGCCCCTTGCTTAAACTGATCCCCATGAACATGCTGCTTCTATTGTTTCTCAACATATATCACGATCATTGCAGGTAGCAGATGTTTTGAAAGAGCTGCAAAACCTGGACCCGTACAAATCAGCTGGGCTTGACAATCTGGACCCTCTATTTCTGAAACTATCTGCCGCCATTGTCGCAACACCTGTTACCAGCCTGTTCAACCTCTCTTTCATATTGTCTGAGATCCCCAAGGACTGGAAAGCTGCCGCAGTCATCCCCCTCTTCAAAGGGGGAGACACCCTGGACCCAAACTGTTACAGACCTATATCCATCCTGCCCTGCCTATCTAAGGTCTTCGAAAGCCAAGTCAACAAACCGTACCTTCTCCGCTGTGCAATCTGGTTTCCGAGCCGGTCACGGGTGCACCTCAGCCACGCTCAAGGTACTAAATGATATCATAACCGCCATCGATAAAAGACAGTACTGTGCCGCCGTCTTCATCGACCTGGCCAAGGCTTTCGACTCTGTCAATCACCATATTCTTATCGGCAGACTCAGTAGCCTCGGTTTTTCTAATGACTGCCTTGCCTGGTTCATCAACTACTTTGCAGACAGAGTTCAGTGTGCCAAATCGGAGGGCATGCTGTCCGGTCCTCTGGCAGTCTCTATGGGGGTGCCACAGGGTTCAATTCTCGGGCCGACTCTTTTCTCTGTATATATCAATGATGTTGCTCTTGCTGCGGGCGATTCCCTGATCCACCTCTACGCAGACAACACCATTCTGTATACTTCCGGCCCTTGGACACTGTGCTATCTTACCTCCAAACGAGCTTCAACGCCATACAACACTCCTTCCGTGGCCTCCAACTGCTCTTAAACTCTAGTAAAACCAAATGCTTTTCAACCGTTCGCTGCCTGCACCCGCACGCCTGACGAGCATCACCACCCTGGATGGTTCCGACCTAGAATATGTGGACATCTATAAGTACCTAGGTGTCTGGCTCGACTGTAAACTCTCCTTCCAGACTCATATCAAATATCTCCAATCGAAAATCAAATCTAGAGTCGGCTTTCTATTTCGCAACAAAGCCTCCTTCACTCACGCCGCCAAACTTACCCTAGTAAAACTGACTCTATCCTACCGATCCTCGACTTCGGCGATGTCATCTATAAAATAGCTTCCAATACTCTACTCAGCAAACTGGATGCAGTTTATCACAGTGACATCCATTTTGTTACGAAAGCACCTTACACCACCCACCACTGCGACCTGTATGCTCTAGTCGGCTGGCCCTCGCTACATATTCATCACCAGACCCACTGGCTCCAGGTCATCTACAAGTCCATGCTAGGTAAAGCTCCGCCTTATCTTAGTTTACTGGTCACGATGGCAACACCCACCCGTAGCACGCGCTCCAGCAGGTGTATCTCACTGATCATCCCTAAAGCCAACACCTCATTTGGCCGCCTTTTGTTCCAGTTCTCTGCTGCCTGTGATTGGAACGAATTGCAAAAATCGCTGAAGTTGGAGACTTTTATCTCCCTCACCAACTTCAAACATCTGCAATCTGAGCAGCTAACCGATCGCTGCAGCTGTACATAGTCTATCGGTAAATAGCCCACCCATTTTACCTACCTCATCCCCATATTGTTTATATTTATTTACTTTTCTGCTCTTTTGCACACCAGTATCTCTACCTGTACATGACCATCTGATCATTTATCACGCCAGTGTTAATCTGCAAAATTGTAATTATTCGCCTATCTCCTCATGTCTTTTGCACACAATGTATATAGACTCTTTTTTTCTTTCCACTGTGTTATTGACTTGTTTATTGTTTACTCCATGTGTAACTCTGTGTTGTCTGTTCACACTGCTATGCTTTATCTTGGCCAGGTCGCAGTTGTAAATGAGAACTTGTTCTCAACTAGCCTACCTGGTTAAATAAAGGTGAAATAAAAAATAATAATATAAGGTAAAACCTTCCCTCTTTCATCCTTCCTTTCTTCAGTCCTGTCAGCTGTTCATCAACGTACTGGTGGAGTCTCCCTCCATTGACTACCACATGTCCCTGGCCCAGAATGCATTGCAGGTGTGTCTGACACACCCAGAGCTCCAGAACGAGATGTACTGTCAGCTGATTAAACAGACCAACCGCCGCACACCACACAACTCCTCCCTCACTCAGGTACGTTACATACCACACAACTCCTCCCTCACTCAGGTACGTTACACACCTCAACTCCTCCCTCACTCAGGTACGTTACACACCACACAACTCCTCCCTCACTCAGGTACATTACACACCTCAACTCCTCCCTCACTCAGGTACGTTACACACCTCAACTCCTCCCTCACTCAGGTACGTTACACACCACACAACTCCTCCCTCACTCAGGTACGTTACACACCTCAACTCCTCCCTCACTCAGGTACCTTACACACCACACAACTCCTCCCTCACTCAGGTACGTTACACACCTCAACTCCTCCCTCACTCAGGTACGTTACACACCACACAACTCCTCCCTCACTCAGGTACGTTACACACCTGAACTCCTCCCTCACTCAGGTACGTTACACACCACACAACTCCTCCCTCACTCAGGTACGTTACACACCTCAACTCCTCCCTCACTCAGGTACGTTACACACCTCAACTCCTCCCTCACTCAGGTACGTTACACACCACACAACTCCTCCCTCACTCAGGTACGTTACACACCACACAACTCCTCCGTCACTCTGGTACGTTACACACCTCAACTCCTCCCTCACTCAGGTACGTTACACACCACACAACTCCTCCCTCACTCAGGTACGTTACACACCACACAACTCCTCCCTCACTCAGGTACGTTACACACCTCAACTCCTCCCTCACTCATGTCTGTATAAGCCTGGCCCTGAAGCTGAAATTACCCCCTAGTCCCTACCCCCTAGTCCCTACCCCCTAGTCCCTACCACCTAGTCCCTACCCCCTAGTTGTTACCCCCTAAGCACTTGTGGAGATCTGAGAAGATTCAATAGGTATGAGTAATATTACTACAATAACAGCTGGTCTTTCAGAAGCAAAGAGGAAGGTTCAACTTTATTGTTTATTCCTCCCACTTATCACTTTGTATCTAGGGATGTTATGTTACCTGTCATAGTTAGTTTTTTCTCAGGTATTGTTTACATTGTAGTGATCTGTCTGTCTGTCTGTCTGTCTGTCTGTCTGTCTGTCTGTCTGTCTGTCTGTCTGTCTGTCTGTCTGTCTGTCTGTCTGTCTGTCTGTCTGTCTGTCTGTCATCTCCTCAGTGCTGGCAGCTGTTGGCTGTGTGTGTGGCTCTCTTTCTGCCTCAGCAACACTACCTGTGGTACCTGAGACAGTACCTGCAGCGTCATGCAGACCCCAGGTACACACACACCATCCTTACTTTCCTGAGCAGAAACCATCAAACCTTCACAATGATGACCCCCCTCCCTCTCTCTCTCTCTCACACACTGTCTATGTCTGTGTCTCTCTTTCTCTCCGTCTGACTGTCTGTCTGTCCGGCTGTCTCTCGCTCTCGTTCTCTCTCTCTCTCTCTGTATCTCTCTCACACACTCTCTCTCTGCATCTCTCTGTCTCCATGTGTGTAGGAGTGAGGTGGGGAAGTATGCTGTGTACTGTCAGAGGTCTGTAGAGCGTACCTTGCAGAATGGAGAGAGAGAGGCAAAACCATCACGTATGGAGGTCCTGTCTATCCTGCTGAGGAACCCTTACCACCACTCACTACCCTTCAGCATCCCTGTCCACTTTATGAACATCACCTACCAGGTAACACACATGTACGCACACATTCACCTACCAGGTAACACAGACACATACCTACCAGGTAACCCACACACACTCACCTACCAGGTAATACAGACACACTAACCTACCAGGTAACCCACACACACTCACCTACCAGGTAATACAGACACACTCACCTACCAGGTAATACAGACACACTAACCTACCAGGTAACACAGACACACTCACCTATGAAGTAACACAGACACACTAACCTACCAGGTAACACAGACACACTAACCTACCAGGTAACACAGACACTCACCTACCAGGTAACACAGACACACTAACCTACCAGGTAATACAGACACACTAACCTACCAGGTAACACAGACACACTCACCTATGAAGTAACACAGACACACTAACCTACCAGGTAACACAGACACACTAACCTACCAGGCAACACAGACACACCTACCAGGTAACACAGACACACTAACCTACCAGGTAACACAGACACTCACCTACCAGGTAACACAGACACACTAACCTACCAGGTAACACAGACACACTAACCTACCAGGTAACACAGACACACTAACCTACCAGGTAACACAGACACACTAACCTACCAAGTAACACAGACACACTAACCTACCAAGTAACACAGACACACCTACCAGGCAACACAGACACACCTACCAGGTAACACAGACACACTAACCTACCAGGTAACACAGACACTCTAACCTACCAGGTAACACAGACACACTAACCTACCAGGCAACACAGACACACCTACCAGGTAACACAGACACACTAACCTACCATGCAACACAGACACACTAACCTACCAAGTAACACAGACACACTAATCTACCAGGTAACACAGACACACTAACCTACCAGGTAACACAGACACACTAATCTACCAGGTAACACAGACACACTAACCTACCAAGTAACACAGACACACTAATCTACCAGGTAACACAGACACACTAACCTACCAGGTAACACAGACACACTAATCTACCAGGTAACACAGACACACTAACCTACCAAGTAACACAGACACACTAACCTACCAAGTAACACAGACACACCTACCAGGCAACACAGACACACCTACCAGGTAACACAGACACACTAACCTACCAGGTAACACAGACACTCTAACCTACCAGGTAACACAGACACACTAACCTACCAGGCAACACAGACACACCTACCAGGTAACACAGACACAATAATCTACCAGGTAAAACAGACACAATAATCTACCAGGTAACACAGACACACTAACCTACCAGGCAACACAGACACACTAACCTACCAGGTAACACAGACACACCTACCAGGTAACACAGACACAATAATCTACCAGGTAACACAGACACAATAATCTACCAGGTAACACAGACACATTTCAGTAATAATTTTTCAGTGAGCCCTCCTGTCCAGTCCAGTCTCCGAGGTGGTGGGGTTCAATAGTTCCTCCAACCACACAATCACACATCCGCATGCACACAAACACACACACACATACCCACACAATCACACATCCGCATGCACACAAACACACACACACATACCCACACAATCACACATCCGCAAGCACACAAACACACACACACATACCCACACAATCACACATCCGCATGCACACAAACACACACACACATACCCACACAATCACACATCCGCAAGCACACAAACACACACACACATACCCACACAATCACACATCCGCATGCACACAAACACAAACACACATACCCACACAATCACACATCCGCATGCACACAAACACACACACACATACTCACACAATCACACATCCGCATGCACACAAACACACACACCCACACAATCACACATCCGCATGCACACAAACACACACACACATACCCACACAATCACACATCCGCATGCACACACACACACACACACACATACCCACACAATCACACATCCGCAAGCACACAAACACACACACACATACCCACACAATCACACATCCGCATGCACACAAACACACACACCCATACCCACACAATCACACATCCGCATGCACACAAACACACATACCCACACAATCACACATCCGCATGCACACAAACACACACACACATACCCACACAATCACACATCCGCATGCACACAAACACACACACACATACCCACACAATCACACATCCGCATGCACACAAACACACACACACATACCCACACAATCACACATCCGCAAGCACACAAACACACACACACATACCCACACAATCACACATCCGCATGCACACAAACACACACACCCACACAATCACACATCCGCATGCACACACACACACACACACATACCCACACAATCACACATCCGCATGCACACAAACACACACACACACATACCCACACAATCACACATCCGCAAGCACACAAACACACACACACATACTCACACAATCACACATCCGCATGCACACAAACACACACACCCATACCCACACAATCACACATCCGCATGCACACAAACACACACACACATACCCACACAATCACACATCCGCATGCACACAAACACACACACACATACCCACACAATCACACATCCGCATGCACACAAACACACACACACATACCCACACAATCACACATCCGCATGCACACAAACACACACACACATACCCACACAATCACACATCCGCAAGCACACAAACACACACACACATACCCACACAATCACACATCCGCATGCACACAAACACACACACCCACACAATCACACATCCGCATGCACACACACACACACACACCCACACAATCACACATCCACATGCACACACACACAACCACAGAGTCACACACAGTCACACACACTTGTCATTCATGCCATGTCTCAGTGACCCCCATCCCGTCCTACCTGTCCTTTAGGTGGTAGGCTTTGATGGCTCCACCACAGTAGATGAGTTCCTGAGCACCCTGACCCAGAGGGTGGGCATGAGGAAACCACACCTGTCAGGCTTCGCTCTCTTCACGGACGACCCCTCAGGGAGAGACCTGGAGCACTGCCTGCAGCCCAGCGTCAAAGTACGTGTGGACCAACACTCGCTCATGACTGTAGCTGGCCATGGATTGCAGCACACACAACCTCACTTGTTAGTGCCTGTGACTAAGTATAAGACAGTAAACCGAAGGGGTAGAGTGGATCAGAACATGGATTTAGGGAATAATGTACGAGGGGCCAGAGTCTGCCTGTTAAATGACTGACCCCTCACCCCTGCCAACAGATCTGTGATGTCATCTCCAAGTGGGAACAGGCCCTGAAAGAACTGCATCCTGGGAAATACGAGGGCACACGCATCGTCCGTCTGATGTACAAGAGCAGGTAGGATTGACCTTGTTTTAGTTGACTCCATCCATAGAGATGAAGACCAGCTGCTGACATCATGCGTTGACCAGTGTGACGTCTGTTGTGTAGGTTGTGTTTACGGGCCCAGGCTAAAGGAGAGACAGAGCGTGAGCGCCTCCTGCTGACCTACCAGGTGAATGACGAGGTCCACCAGGGACACTTCCCTGTCAACAAGGAGCTGGCTCTGGAAGTGGCTGCTCTCATGGCACAGGTGGGCAGTGGTTTTGGAGAGAAGAGGGGCATTATGGGTACTGTAGTACATAGTGTTGGAGGGATGGAGGGGACTGACGGGGACAGTATGAGGGGTACAGGTATGTGTGTCTTGGGTTATGCTGTGTGAACAGCAGATTATATACCTGCACATTAAGGTTTGTTTGTGACCACAATGGTCTTTCACCTTATTGTGTAATTTTCTATTATTCTGTTTTTGCACACCTGTGTTTTTAAAATTGTCAGACAAAAATGACTACAAATAGAAAAATGTATAATAAAACCAATAGTTAAAATGACCCTCCCTCCCCAGGTGGAGCATGGGGATCTGGACCGTCCAGCCCCCTCCTCTGCTAGCTGCAGCTCTCCTCAGCCCAAAACCCAACAAATCCTCTTACAGGCCCTGGGACGCTTCTACCCCAAGCACTACAAACAAGACTGCAGCATGGACCAGCTCAGGTAATAATAATAGAAAAACACCCACACCCACCCACACACACACATTCCCGCACACACACACCCAACCACCCATGCACACACACATGCATACACCCACCCATGCACACACACACACACACACACTCACACACACACACACACACACACACACACACACACACACTCACACACACACACACACACACACACACACACACACACACATACACCCAAACCCCCCCCCACACACACATACACCCACCCACCCACACCCACACACACTTGACAAAAAGGGAGCTAAATTTGCTCTCCTGTTATTTATTCAATAATGAGTTATAAACTACTTACAAATGAATAATTGATCCTCTATCTCCCCTCAGAGATCTATCGGAGCGTCTGGCCACTAAGTGGTCAGTCCTGCGCGGCTGCAGTGCCTCAGAGTGTGTCAGAATCTACCTGACCGTTGCCAGGAAGTGGCCGTTGTTCGGTGCCAAGCTCTTCCATGCTAAGGTTAGTGGGAATGGAAGAAGATTCTGTATTCTGTATTCTACCAGAAGTGTCCAGTATAGAGTGTATGTGGTGCTGTATGTTTACAGCTTTAGCTGTATTCTACCAGAAGTGTCCAGTATAGAGTGTATGTGGTGCTGTATGTTTACAGCTTTAGCTGTATTCTACCAGAAGTGTCCAGTATAGAGTGTATGTGGTGCTGTATGTTTACAGCTTTAGCTGTATTCTACCAGAAGTGTCCAGTATAGAGTGTATGTGGTGCTGTATGTTTACAACTTTCCTGAATCTGTATTCTACCAGAAGTGTCCAGTATAGAGTGTATGTGGTGCTGTATGTTTACAGCTTTCCTGAATCTGTATTCTACCAGAAGTGTCCAGTATAGAGTGTATGTAGTGCTGTATGTTTACAGCTTTCCTGAATCTGTATTCTACCAGAAGTGTCCAGTATAGAGTGTATGTAGTGCTGTATGTTTACAGCTTTCCTGAATCTGTATTCTACCAGAAGTGTCCAGTATAGAGTGTATGTGGTGATGTATGTTTACAGCTTTCCTGATTCTGTATTCTACCAGAAGTGTCCAGTATAGAGTGTATGTGGTGCTGTATGTTTACAGCTTTAGCTGTATTCTATCAGAAGTGTCCAGTATAGAGTGTGTGTGGTGCTGTATGTTTACAGCTTTAGCTGTATTCTACCAGAAGTGTCCAGTATAGAGTGTATGTGGTGCTGTATGTTTACAACTTTATCTGTATTCTACCAGAAGTGTCCAGTATAGAGTGTATGTGGTGCTGTATGTTTACAGCTTTAGCTGTATTCTACCAGAAGTGTCCAGTATAGAGTGTATGTGGTGCTGTATGTTTACAGCTTTAGCTGTATTCTACCAGAAGTGTCCAATATAGAGTGTATGTGGTGCTGTATGTTTACAGCTTTCCTGAATCTGTATTCTATCAGAAGTGTCCAGTATAGAGTATATGTGGTGCTGTATGTTTACAGCTTTAGCTGTATTCTACCAGAAGTGTCCAGTGTAGAGTGTATGTGGTGCTGTATGTTCACAGCTTTCCTGAATCTGTATTCTACCAGAAGTGTCCAGTATAGAGTGTATGTGGTGCTGTATGTTTACAGCTTTCCTGATTCTGTATTCTACCAGAAGTGTCCAGTATAGAGTGTATGTGGTGCTGTATGTTTACAGCTTTAGCTGTATTCTACCAGAAGTGTCCAGTATAGAGTGTATGTGGTGCTGTATGTTTACAGCTTTCCTGAATCTGAGTTGGGTGTCTCCAGCGACTTGGAAGATATCTCTATAATCAAATAGATGTTGTGGTCCTCTTTCCTTTTGAAAGGCCTGCTATTTCAGTATTTACTCAGAGCAGAGTCCCATTCCAATAGAAACCTATGTTAATGCAGATATACCTGTATCTAGTATTATCTGTGTGTCTACAAAAGTCCATACCTCTACCCTGTCTCTGTCTGCAGCCTTTTCCCCTGTCGTCTGTAGAGCAGTCCCAGGTCTGGTTAGCTGTCAATGAGGATGGACTGTGTGTGCTTGACTATACCATGGTAAGTGTCTGTTTAGGTAGCTGTTTGTACGTCTGCTTCCTTAGCGCATTTACCATACTTCAAGTGATTATGCAAAGGTTTCATAGCATGCTGGCCTAAAATCCAACTACTGTGTGGTATTACTGGTACTAAATGTGTCCAGAAGAGGGCGTATTTCAGTGATTGAGTAGTGATCAAGGGACTGCCATCAGAAGTGAGCTCTAGATATCTGAATAGAATATTTCAATATCATTACTAATTCTGAATACAAAATCAAAGCCAAGCAACCTCTCAGAATCCAACCAGACTTTTATCGTTTTGTTATTCTTGTTATTTTTTTCAGGCTAAACAAGTATTTGATTCAGATCACTCAAACTTAAGGTTTGGGATTTATTTTTACCAGTCTTGGCCAGGACACAGAGACTTGTTGAACTACTGGTGTGGAATGATTTTCTGCTACAATGTTTGAAACACCAGATCCCCACCGGGAAACAGAAACTGGTCAACGCCAATCTCTGATTTGACACTCATACCCGGGTTCATATACTATTTGAAATCATTTCAAATACTTAAGCAGGACTTGATTGACCTTGCCTGGGTTAAAGGAAACAAAAAACAATATCAAAAAGTGCAAATCCCGCCCATCTGACACTCATGGCAGGCTAGAACAAACACTTAATGTATTTGAAAGATTTCAAATAGTATTTGAACCCAGGCCTGGGTCTACCCAGAGAGATCCAAACGTTGACTGAGATATAAACAAAGTTAGACCTAAAACACTAGTCATTTCTGGTGTGGTGTCTTTTCATGCTCCAATACATTCACTAGTTCTTAGGAACATTTGAAATAAAGCCGCAGAAATAATGTTGTGCTGCTACATTGCCTCTTGCTGAATTTGCCTCTTGAGAAAACAATAACACGAAACCAATTTCCGAAACATTGTGGCCTGTATCAGGAAGAGAGATGACGTATAGAATGTATTATACAAGAGACAAAATTCACAAATTCGACAGCACAACGACAGAGTCATGTCTCAAGTGTAAAACTAATAATGACTCAACAAGCCATGCTTTCTGGGAATGCTACGAAGTCCAGAAGTTGTGGGTGGAGCGAGAAAGTCGGCTGTCAGAAATATTACAATGTAAACACACTTTTCATCTGTCTGCATATTTCAAAACATGGCATATGGGGGTGTAGTGAGATACACATGGATGGAGGTGTGACCAGGCACTATGGATGGAGGTGTGACCAGGCACTAGAGATGGAGGTGTGACCAGGCACTAGAGATGGAGGTGTGACCAGGCACTATGGATGGAGGTGTGACCAGGCACTAGAGATGGAGGTGTGACCAGGCACTAGAGATGGAGGTGTGACTAGGCACTAGGGATGGAGGTGTGACCAGGCACTAGAGATGGAGGTGTGACCAGGCACTAGGGATGGGGTGGTGACCAGACACTAGGGATGGAGGTGTGACCAGGCACTAGAGATGGAGGTGTGACCAGGCACTAGGGATGGAGGTGTGACTAGGCACTAGGGATGGAGGTGTGACTAGGCACTAGGGATGAGGGTGTGACCAGGCACTAGGGATGGAGGTGTGACCAGGCACTAGAAATGGAGGTATGACCAGGCACTAGGGATGGAGGTGTGACCAGGCACTAGGGATGGAGGTGTGACCAGGCACTAGGGATGGAGGTGTGACCAGGCACTAGGGATGGAGGTGTGACCAGGCACTAGGGATGGAGGTTTGACCAGGCACTAGGGATGGATGTGTGACCAGGCACTAGGGATGGAGGTGTGACCAGGCACTAGGGATGGAGGTGTGACCATGCACTAAGGATGGAGGTGTGACCAGGCACTAGCGATGGAGGTATAACCAGGCACTAGGGATGGAGGTGTGACCAGGCACTAGGGATGGAGGTGTGACCAGGCACTAGGGATGGGGTTGTGAGCAGGCACTAGGGATGGAGGTGTGACCAGGCACTAGTGATGGAGGTGTGACCAGGCACTAGGGATGGAGGTGTGACTAGGCACTAGGGATGGAGGTGTGACCAGGCACTAGAGATGGAGGTGTGACCAGGCACTAGGGATGGAGGTGTGACTAGGCACTAGGGATGGAGGTGTGACTAGGCACTAGGGATGAGGGTGTGACCAGGCACTAGGGATGGAGGTGTGACCAGGCACTAGAAATGGAGGTATGACCAGGCACTAGGGATGGAGGTGTGACCAGGCACTAGGGATGGAGGTGTGACCAGGCACTAGGGATGGAGGTGTGACCAGGCACTAGGGATGGAGGTGTGACCAGGCACTAGGGATGGAGGTGTGACCAGGCACTAGGGATGGAGGTGTGACCAGGCACTAGGGATGGAGGTTTGACCAGGCACTAGGGATGGATGTGTGACCAGGCACTAGGGATGGAGGTGTGACCAGGCACTAGGGATGGAGGTGTGACCATGCACTAAGGATGGAGGTGTGACTATGCACTAGAGATGGGGTGGTGACCAGACACTAGGGATGGAGGTGTGACCAGGCACTAGGGATGGGGTGGTGACCAGACAATAGGGATGGAGGTGTGACCAGACACTAGAGATGGAGGTGTGACTAGGCACTAGAGATGGGGTTGTGACCAGGCACTAAAGATGGAGGTTTGACTAGGCACTAGAGATGGAGGTGTGACCAGGCACCAGAGATGGAGGTTTGACCAGGCACTAAGGATGGAGGTGTGACCAGGCACTAGGGATGGAGGTGTGACCAGGCACTAGGGATGGAGGTGTGACCAGGCACTAGGGATGGAGGTGTGACCAGGCACTAGGGATGGAGGTGTGACTAGGCACTAGAGATGGAGGTGTGACCAGGCACTAGAGATGGAAGTGTGACCAGGCACTAGGGATGGAGGTGTGACCAGGCACTAGGGATGGAGGTGTGGCTAGGCACTAAGGATGGAGGTGTGACCAGGCACTAGGGATGGAGGTGTGACCAGGCACTAGAGATGGAGGTGTGACTAGGCACTAGAGATGGAGGTGTGACTAGGCACTAGGGATGGAGGTGTGACCAGGCACAAGAGATGGAGGTTTGACCAGGCACTAGGGATGGAGGTGTGACTAGGCACCATGGACGGGGTGGTGACCAGACACTAGGGATGGAGGTGTGACCAGGCACTAGAGATGAAGATGTGACCAGGCACTAGAGATGGAGGTGTGACTAGGCACTAGAGATGGAGGTGTGACTAGGCACTAGAGATGGGGTTGTGACCAGGCACTAGAGATGGAGGTTTGACTAGGCACTAGAGATGGAGGTTTGACTAGGCACTAGAGATGGAGGTTTGACTAGGCACTAGAGATGGAGGTGTGACCAGGCACTAGGGATGGAGGTGTGACCAGGCACTAGGGATGGAGGTGTGACTAGGCACTAGAGATGGAGGTGTGACCAGGCACTAGAGATGGAAGTGTGACCAGGCACTAGGGATGGAGGTGTGACCAGGCACTAGGGATGGAGGTGTGACTAGGCACTAAGGATGGAGGTGTGACCAGGCACTAGGGATGGAGGTGTGACCAGGCACTAGAGATGGAGGTGTGACTAGGCACTAGAGATGGAGGTGTGACTAGGCACTAGGGATGGAGGTGTGACCAGGCACAAGAGATGGAGGTTTGACCAGGCACTAGGGATGGAGGTGTGACTAGGCACCATGGACGGGGTGGTGACCAGACACTAGGGATGGAGGTGTGACCAGGCACTAGAGATGAAGATGTGACCAGGCACTAGAGATGGAGGTGTGACTAGCCACTAGAGATGGAGGTGTGACTAGGCACTAGAGATGGGGTTGTGACCAGGCACTAGAGATGGAGGTTTGACTAGGCACTAGAGATGGAGGTTTGACTAGGCACTAGAGATGGAGGTTTGACTAGGCACTAGAGATGGAGGTGTGACCAGGCACTAGGGATGGAGGTGTGACCAGGCACTAGGGATGGAGGTGTGACTAGGCACTAGAGATGGAGGTGTGACCAGGCACTAGAGATGGAAGTGTGACCAGGCACTAGGGATGGAGGTGTGACCAGGCACTAGGGATGGGGTGGTGACCAGACAATAGGGATGGAGGTGTGACCAGACACTAGAGATGGAGGTGTGACTAGGCACTAGAGATGGGGTTGTGACCAGGCACTAAAGATGGAGGTTTGACTAGGCACTAGAGATGGAGGTGTGACCAGGCACCAGAGATGGAGGTTTGACCAGGCACTAAGGATGGAGGTGTGACCAGGCACTAGGGATGGAGGTGTGACCAGGCACTAGGGATGGAGGTGTGACCAGGCACTAGGGATGGAGGTGTGACCAGGCACTAGGGATGGAGGTGTGACTAGGCACTAGAGATGGAGGTGTGACCAGGCACTAGAGATGGAAGTGTGACCAGGCACTAGGGATGGAGGTGTGACCAGGCACTAGGGATGGAGGTGTGACTAGGCACTAAGGATGGAGGTGTGACCAGGCACTAGGGATGGAGGTGTGACCAGGCACTAGAGATGGAGGTGTGACTAGGCACTAGAGATGGAGGTGTGACTAGGCACTAGGGATTTGAGGTGTGACCAGGCACAAGAGATGGAGGTTTGACCAGGCACTAGGGATGGAGGTGTGACTAGGCACCATGGACGGGGTGGTGACCAGACACTAGGGATGGAGGTGTGACCAGGCACTAGAGATGAAGATGTGACCAGGCACTAGAGATGGAGGTGTGACTAGGCACTAGAGATGGGGTTGTGACCAGGCACTAGAGATGGAGGTTTGACTAGGCACTAGAGATGGAGGTGTGACCAAGCACCAGAGATGGAGGTTTGACTAGGCACTAGAGATGGAGGTGTGACTAGGCACTAGGGATGGAGGTGTGACCAGGCACAAGAGATGGAGGTTTGACCAGGCACTAGGGATGGAGGTGTGACTAGGCACCATGGACGGGGTGGTGACCAGACACTAGGGATGGAGGTGTGACCAGGCACTAGAGATGAAGATGTGACCAGGCACTAGAGATGGAGGTGTGACTAGGCACTAGAGATGGGGTTGTGACCAGGCACTAGAGATGGAGGTTTGACTAGGCACTAGAGATGGAGGTGTGACCAAGCACCAGAGATGGAGGTTTGACTAGGCACTAGAGATGGAGGTGTGACCAGGCACTAGGGATGGAGGTGTGACCAGGCACTAGGGATGGAGGTGTGACTAGGCACTAGAGATGGAGGTGTGACCAGGCACTAGAGATGGAAGTGTGACCAGGCACTAGGGATGGAGGTGTGACCAGGCACTAGGGATGGAGGTGTGACTAGGCACTAAGGATGGAGGTGTGACCAGGCACTAGGGATGGAGGTGTGACCAGGCACTAGGGATGGAGGTGTGACCAGGCACTAGGGATGGAGGTGTGACCAGGCACTAGGGATGGAGGTGTGACCAGGCACTAGGGATGGAGGTGTGACTAGGCACTAGGGATGGAGGTGTGACCAGGCACTAGAGATGGAGGTGTGACTAGGCACTAGAGATGGAGGTGTGACTAGGCACTAGGGATGGAGGTGTGACCAGGCACAAGAGATGGAGGTTTGACCAGGCACTAGGGATGGAGGTGTGACTAGGCACCATGGACGGGGTGGTGACCAGACACTAGGGATGGAGGTGTGACCAGGCACTAGAGATGAAGATGTGACCAGGCACTAGAGATGGAGGTGTGACTAGGCACTAGAGATGGGGTTGTGACCAGGCACTAGAGATGGAGGTTTGACTAGGCACTAGAGATGGAGGTGTGACCAAGCACCAGAGATGGAGGTTTGACTAGGCACTAGAGATGGAGGTGTGACCAGGCACTAGGGATGGAGGTGTGACCAGGCACTAGAGATGGGGTTGTGACTAGGCACTAGAGATGGAGGTGTGACCAGGCACTAGAGATGGGGTTGTGACCAGGCACTAGAGATGGGGATGTGACCAGGCATTAGAGATAGGGTTGTGACTAGGCACTAGGGATGGGGTTGTGACCAGGCACTAGAGATGGAGGTATGACCAGGCACTAGAGATGGGGTTGTGACCAGGCACTAGAGATGGGGTTGTGACCAGGCACTAGAGATGGGGTTGTGACTAGGCACTAGAGATGGGGTTGTGACCAGGCACTAGAGATGGTGTTGTGAGCAGGCACTAGAGATGGGGTTGTGACCAGGCACTAGAGATGGGGTTGTGAGCAGGCACTAGAGATGGGGTTGTGACCATACACTAGAGATGGGGTTGTGACTAGGCACTAGAGATGGGGTTGTCACCAGGCACTAGAGATGTGATTGTGAGCAGGCACTATAGATGGGGTTGTGACCAGGCACTAGAGATGGGGTTGTGACCAGGCACTAGAGATGGGGTTGTGACCAGGCACTAGAGATGGTGTTGTGACTAGGCACTAGAGATGGGGTTGTGACCAGGCACTAGAGATGGGGATGTGACCAGGCATTAGAGATAGGGTTGTGACTAGGCACTAGAGATGGGGTTGTGACCAGGCACTAGAGATGGGGTTGTGACCAGGCACTAGAGATGGGGTTGTGACCAGGCACTAGAGATGGGGTTGTGACTAGGCACTAGAGATGGGGTTGTGAGCAGGCACTAGAGATGGGGTTGTCACCAGGCACTAGAGATGGGATTGTGAGCAGGCACTATAGATGGGGTTGTGACCAGGCACTAGAGATGGGGTTGTGACCAGGCACTAGAGATGGGGTTGTGACCAGGCACTAGAGATGGTGTTGTGAGCAGGCACTAGAGATGGGGTTGTGACCATACACTAGAGATGGGGTTGTGAGCAGGCACTAGAGATGGGGTTGTGACCATACACTAGAGATGGGGTTGTGACCAGGCACTAGAGATGGGGTTGTGACCAGGCACTAGAGATGGGGTTGTAACCAGGCCCTAGAGATGGGGTTGTGACCAGGCACTAGAGATGGGGTTGTGAGCAGGCACTAGAGATGGGGTTGTGACTAGGCACTAGAGATGGGGTTGTGAGCAGGCACTAGAGATGGGGTTGTCACCAGGCACTAGAGATGGGATTGTGAGCAGGCACTATAGATGGGGTTGTGACCAGGCACTATAGATGGGGTTGTGACCAGGCACTAGAGATGGGGTTGTGACCAGGCACTAGAGATGGGGTTGTGACCAGGCACTAGAGATGGGGTTGTGACCAGGCACTAGAGATGGGGATGTGACCAGGCATTAGAGATAGGGTTGTGACTAGGCACTAGGGATGGGGTTGTGACCAGGCACTAGAGATGGAGGTATGACCAGGCACTAGAGATGGGGTTGTGACCAGGCACTAGAGATGGGGTTGTGACCAGGCACTAGAGATGGGGTTGTGACTAGGCACTAGAGATGGGGTTGTGACCAGGCACTAGAGATGGTGTTGTGAGCAGGCACTAGAGATGGGGTTGTGACCAGGCACTAGAGATGGGGTTGTGAGCAGGCACTAGAGATGGGGTTGTGACCATACACTAGAGATGGGGTTGTGACCAGGCACTAGAGATGGGGTTGTGACCAGGCACTAGAGATGGGGTTGTAACCAGGCCCTAGAGATGGGGTTGTGACCAGGCACTAGAGATGGGGTTGTGAGCAGGCACTAGAGATGGGGTTGTCACCAGGCACTAGAGATGTGATTGTGAGCAGGCACTATAGATGGGGTTGTGACCAGGCACTAGAGATGGGGTTGTGACCAGGCACTAGAGATGGGGTTGTGACCAGGCACTAGAGATGGTGTTGTGACTAGGCACTAGAGATGGGGTTGTGACCAGGCACTAGAGATGGGGATGTGACCAGGCATTAGAGATAGGGTTGTGACTAGGCACTAGAGATGGGGTTGTGACCAGGCACTAGAGATGGGGTTGTGACCAGGCACTAGAGATGGGGTTGTGACCAGGCACTAGAGATGGTGTTGTGAGCAGGCACTAGAGATGGGGTTGTGAACAGGCACTAGAGATGGGGTTGTGAGCAGGCACTAGAGATGGGGTTGTGACCATGCACTAGAGATGGGGTTGTGACTAGGCACTAGAGATGGGGTTGTGACTAGGCACTAGAGATGGGGTTGTGAGCAGGCACTAGAGATGGGGTTGTGACCAGGCACTAGAGATGGGGTTGTGAGCAGGCACGAGAGATGGGGTTGTGACCAGGCAGTAGAGATGGGGTTGTGACCAGGCACTAGAGATGGGGTTGTGACTAGGCACTAGAGATGGGGTTGTGAGCAGGCACTAGAGATGGGGTTGTGAGCAGGCACTAGAGATGGGGTTGTGAGCAGGCACTAGAGATGGGGTTGTGAGCAGGCACTAGAGATGGGGTTGTGAGCAGGCACTAGAGATGGGGTTGTGACCAGGCACTAGAGATGGGGTTGTGACTAGGCACTAGAGATGGGGTTGTGACCAGGCACTAGAGATGGGGTTGTGACCAGGCACTAGAGATGGGGTTGTGACCAGGCACTAGAGATGGGGTTGTGACCAGGCACTAGAGATGGTGTTGTGAGCAGGCCCTAGAGATGGGGTTGTGACCAGGCACTAGAGATGGGGTTGTGAGCAGGCCCTAGAGATGGTGTTGTGAGCAGGCCCTAGAGATGGGGTTGTGACTAGGCACTAGAGATGGGGTTGTGACCAGGCACTAGAGATGGGGATGTGACCAGGCATTAGAGATAGGGTTGTGACTAGGCACTAGAGATGGGGTTGTGACCAGGCACTAGAGATGGGGTTGTGACCAGGCACTAGAGATGGGGTTGTGACCAGGCACTAGAGATGGTGTTGTGAGCAGGCACTAGAGATGGGGTTGTGAACAGGCACTAGAGATGGGGTTGTGAGCAGGCACTAGAGATGGGGTTGTGACCATGCACTAGAGATGGGGTTGTGACTAGGCACTAGAGATGGGGTTGTGACTAGGCACTAGAGATGGGGTTGTGAGCAGGCACTAGAGATGGGGTTGTGACCAGGCACTAGAGATGGGGTTGTGAGCAGGCACGAGAGATGGGGTTGTGACCAGGCAGTAGAGATGGGGTTGTGACCAGGCACTAGAGATGGGGTTGTGACTAGGCACTAGAGATGGGGTTGTGAGCAGGCACTAGAGATGGGGTTGTGAGCAGGCACTAGAGATGGGGTTGTGAGCAGGCACTAGAGATGGGGTTGTGAGCAGGCACTAGAGATGGGGTTGTGAGCAGGCACTAGAGATGGGGTTGTGACCAGGCACTAGAGATGGGGTTGTGACAAGGCACTAGAGATGGGGTTGTGACCAGGCACTAGAGATGGGGTTGTGACCAGGCACTAGAGATGGGGTTGTGACCAGGCACTAGAGATGGGGTTGTGACCAGGCACTAGAGATGGTGTTGTGAGCAGGCCCTAGAGATGGGGTTGTGACCAGGCACTAGAGATGGGGTTGTGAGCAGGCCCTAGAGATGGTGTTGTGAGCAGGCCCTAGAGATGGGGTTGTGACCAGGCACTAGAGATGGGGTTGTGACCAGGCACTAGAGATGGTGTTGTGAGCAGGCCCTAGAGATTGGGTTGTGACCAGGCACTAGAGATGGGGTTGTAACCAGGCCCTAGAGATGGGGTTGTGACCAGGCACTAGAGATGGGGTTGTGAGCAGGCACTAGAGATGGGGTTGTGACTAGGCACTAGAGATGGGGTTGTGAGCAGGCACTAGAGATGGGGTTGTCACCAAGCACTAGAGATGGGATTGTGAGCAGGCACTAGAGATGGGGTTGTGACCAGGCACTAGAGATGGGGTTGTGACCAGGCACTAGAGATAGGGTTGTGACTAGGCACTAGAGATGGGGTTGTGACTAGGCACTAGAGATGGGGTTGTGACCAGGCACTAGAGATGGGGTTGTGACCAGGCACTAGAGATGGTGTTGTGAGCAGGCACTAGAGATGGGGTTGTGAGCAGGCACTAGAGATGGGGTTGTGACCAGGCACTAGAGATGGGGTTGTGACCAGGCACTAGAGATGGGGTTGTGACTAGGCACTAGAGCTGGGGTTGTGACCAGGCACTAGAGATGGGGTTGTGACCAGGCACTAGAGATGGTGTTGTGAGCAGGCACTAGAGATGGGGTTGTGAGCAGGCACTAGAGATGGGGTTGTGACCAGGCACTAGAGATAGGGTTGTGACTAGGCACTAGAGATGTGGATGTGACCAGGCACTAGAGATAGGGTTGTGACTAGGCACTAGAGATGGGGTTGTGACCAGGCACTAGAGATGGGGTTGTGACCAGGCACTAGAGATGGTGTTGTGAGCAGGCACTAGAGATGGGGTTGTGAGCAGGCACTAGAGATGGGGTTGTGACCAGGCACTAGAGATGGGGTTGTGAGCAGGCACTAGAGATGGGGTTGTGAGCATGCACTAGAGATGGGGTTGTGACCAGGCACTAGAGATGGGGTTGTGACTAGGCACTAGAGATGGGGTTGTGAGCAGGCACTAGAGATGGGGTTGTGAGCAGGCACTAGAGATGGGGTTGTGAGCATGCACTAGAGATGGGGTTGTGACCAGGCACTAGAGATGGGGTTGTGACTAGGCACTAGAGATGGGGTTGTGACTAGGCACTAGAGATGGGGTTGTGAGCATGCGGGTCTGGGCAGAGGGGACGTAGTCCTTGTTTGTGTATGTCTGTAAGTTGTTGTTTGTATGTAAGTTTGTTTTTGGAGTGTAAAAAAAAAGTTTTTAAAATATTATTAAGAAAGGAAGAGACATGATACAGACACTACTGAACAGAACCAAACCAAATGTGAACAGAAATTATCAAAGCCAGCACAGTTTGGTTCAGGTTGGCACGGTAATGTGAAAAGTGTCCTATTCACATACATATTTTAAACTACTGAAATAAATCATCCTTTCCTTTACAGCACCTTCTGGTCACCTACTCCTACCAATCAGTGATCACCTTTGGCGGTTGCCGTGACGACCTGATGGTGGTAGTGAGCCAGACCAAAGAACAGGATGGAGGGAAGGAGAGTGTGGAAAAACTGGTCTTCTCTATGCCCAAACCCAAGGTATAGTCTTCTCTATTCCCAAAACCCAAGGTATAGTCTTCTCTATGTCCAAACCCAAGGTATAGTCTTCTCCATGCCCAAACCCAAGGTATAGTCTTCTCTATGTCCAAACCCAAGGTATAGTCTTCTCTATGCCCAAACCCAAGGTATAGTCTTCTCCATGCCCAAACCCAAGGTATAGTCTTCTCTATGCCCAAACCCAAGGTATAGTCTTCTCTATTCCCAAAACCCAAGGTATAGTCTTCTCTATGTCCAAACCCAAGGTATAGTCTTCTCCATGCCCAAACCCAAGGTATAGTCTTCTCTATGTCCAAACCCAAGGTATAGTCTTCTCTATGCCCAAACCCAAGGTATAGTCTTCTCTATGCCCAAACCCAAGGTATAGTCTTCTCTATGCCCAAACCCAAGGTATAGTCTTCTCTATGCCCAAACCCAAGGTATAGTCTTCTCTATGCCCAAACCCAATGTATAGTCTTCTCTATGCCCAAACCCAAGGTATAGTCTTCTCTATGTCCAAACCCAAGGTATAGTCTTCTCTATGTCCAAACCCAAGGTATAGTCTTCTCTATGCCCAAACCCAAGGTATAGTCTTCTCTATGCCCAAACCCAAGGTATAGTCTTCTCTAATCCCAAACCCAAGGTATAGTCTTCTCTATGGCTAAACCCAAGGTATAGTCTTCTCTATGGCTAAACTCAAGGTAACGTCTCTGTAGTCTTATCTATGGCTAAACCCAAGGTAAAGTATAGTCTTCTCTATGGCTAAACCCAAGGTAAATGTTAGTCTTCTCTATGGCTAAACCCAAGGTAAAGTATAGTCTTCTCTGTGGCTAAACCCAAGGTTAAGTATTGTCTTCTCTGTGGCTTAACCCAAGGTTAAGTATTGTCTTCTCTGTGGCTAAACCCAAGGTTAAGTATTATCTTCTCTGTGGCTAAACCCAAGGTAAAGTATTGTCTTCTCTATGGCTAAACCCAAGGTAAAGTATTGTCTTCTCTATGGCTAAACCCAAGGTAAAGTATTGTCTTCTCTATGGCTAAACCCAAGGTAAAGTATTGTCTTCTCTATGGCTAAACCCAAGGTAAAGTATTGTCTTCTCTATGGCTAAACCCAAGGTAAAGTATTGTCTTCTCTATGGCTAAACCCAAGGTAAAGTATTGTCTTCCCTATGGCTATACCCAAGGTGAAGTATAGTCTTCTCTATAGCTAAACCCAAGGTAAATGTTAGTCTTCTCTATGGCTAAACCCAAGGTAAAGTATAGTCTTCTCTATGGCTAAACCCAAGGTAAATGTTAGTCTTCTCTGTGGCTAAACCCAAGGTAAAGTATAGTCTTCTCTGTGGCTAAACCCAAGGTAAAGTATAGTCTTCTCTATGGCTAAACCCAAGGTAAATGTTAGTCTTCTCTGTGGCTAAACCCAAGGTAAGGTATAGTCTTCTCTGTGGCTAAACCCAAGGTAAAGTATAGTCTTCTCTATAGCTAAACCCAATGTAAGGCCATAGAAATGTTTAAAGTAGGTGGTCTTTACCTCTGGCCAAGTGCAAATGGTCAGTGAAAACTATTAGTGGATAATAATCACCACGGACCACAACAGCTCTGCCAACTTTCAGTCAGCGCTCGGATTAAGTTAAGGTCACACAGTTACTTTGGCTGGATTTTTCCAAAGACTGAAAAGTAAAGGGTGGGTGGTGGTGTTGATGTAGGATTTTACTATACAGATCAGGGAGCCAGGGTGACGAGTTAAGGGTGAGCTCCTGCTATGTGGTTCTGTCCACCTGTCAGTTCAGTGTATCTCTGAGAGTATATAGCAAGGTTAACCTCATTTCAGTTTTTTATTTTTTATACATTTTCAGAAAAATCTAAACCTGTTTTTGCTTTGTCATTATGGGGTATTGTGCGTAGATTGATGAGGGAAAACAACTATTTAATCCATTTCAGAATAAGGCTGTAATGTAACAACATAGGGAAGTAGTCAAGGGGTCTCAGTAGTTTCTGAATGCACTGTGTGTGTATATATATATTTATGAAGGTTACCCTCTTCCTTGGGTTGATGTAGAAAGCAGGTTGATTCTCTATTTTATGTGTTCAGCCTCCGAGGAACCTAAGGGAGGGATTTTTAAAAGCAGATAAGTTACCTGTGCACTGAAATTGACTTTAAAAGATGGTTTTGGCTTGAGCCGCCAGTCGTTAATCTGTGTTGGATTGAATCCCGGCCGAAGCATAGAGTCACATTACTACTGTAGGACGTACTAATAAGGTCCCTCTGTATTCATGTCAGGCAGATCACTATCAAGTCATTTCTATGGTTTTCTCATTGGCTTTAAACTGAACTTCTAAATGTGAGCAAATGGGCCTCCAGCTCCCTAGGAGCTAATGAAATACAATAATATCAAATGGTAAAACAATTTCCCCCTCCCTACTCTGTGTCCTCTCTCATCACCTTCATCCTCCTCTCCTCTTCCCGTCCCCTCCACTCTTCTCTCCCTCTTCTCTTCTCCTTCATCCTCCTCTCCCCCCCACCCCTTCCTCTCTCCCTCCTCCCAGATCTTGGAGTTGACTCTGTTGATGGCCAGCTACATTAACTACTGGACGCCCAGCCTCCCTGGCCCCCCTATAGCCCAGCACAAGTCCCCAGGACCCGTCTCTCCTCTGGGGCCCCGCGGGACCGGGACAGGGGCTGCAAAGATGTGGAACTTAGACAGCAGACACTTCCCCTCCATGACTTACACCACCAAGGGTCCCACACTACTGTGAATATGTCAAACAACAACAACAGCAGCAACAATCAACACTCTTGTTCCAGTTTATCTTCGGGACAAGACGGTTGTGTCCAGTACTCTCCTTAAAGAAGAAAACAGACTAAAACATGGAGAATCTATACCTGGACCTGGTCAAATAATAAATGTTTGTTTTCCATTTCAAAACATTTTTGCAACGGTGTTCCCCACTGGACATGACCCAGGACTGAGAAACTATTACAGGCTGTTGTGGTAAAGAGGACATTACTCCACATATGTTACGTCACTGGCTGTGGCTCTTCTATGTTATCCTCATCCCCTCTAGCCTGAAGTGGATTCTATTCCATATACACAGGACGTTTCATTTCTGAAAGAAAAAAAACATTTACCGTGAAGAAATGGGAGATGCAAGATATAATCATTTGTGGTTCACTTTATATGAAGATGCCGCTCTTCAAATGTTTGAGTTTTAGTCCGTGCTTAATTTAGGAAAAATATGCTATTTGAAGGACTATCTGAAAAACAATTGAGCCTTGAAATAGGACCAATACACACCCTACTTCTTGACCTTGGCTGTCTGGCCGTTATCCACACAGCCTCAACTCTTCCCTGCCACTCGTCTCTTCCAGATACTCTGCATCCCAAATGGTTCCCTTTTCCCTATATAGTGCACTACTTTTGACTAGGGCCCATGAAGAATAGGGTGCCATTTCACATACCCTCTGTCTTTTTTAAAGGGAAAAAAGCTGTTAATCAAGGAAAGACTATGAATTTATTCTGGCTCTTTGGTACCTAATATGGAGCTATGAAGAATGACCTATTCCTTAAACGATGGAGGCTTGAAGTGGAGTTAACCAGTTTCTGAGGGAATCTATTCGACTACAGAGCACTAGTTGTTGCTCACTACCTTCTCCTGACTGGCTTCTGGAGACGCCGTCGCGTTAGAATGACGCTATCTGACGGAAGACACTGCATTAAACGAGTACAAAATACTTAGACTCATACTCTGACATCAAATTGCACAAGCAATTGCACAAAATGTCTGACATATATAGATCACAGCAGGCCAGGGCCTGAGGAGGAACAGCCCACTGGGTTTCCACTACATTTTAACCCCAAAAGATCTATGTGATGACATTGGATTGCCATGGAAAACTAATTGGATTTGGAAAAAGTCACCAACTTTTAAACTAAATCGAATGACATCAATATCACGTTGAATTCACGGTAGTTGACAACTCAACCAAATGTCAATCAAAACTAGACGTTGAACTGATGTCTGTGCCCCGTGGGAGGCAAGGCGCTATGACTTATGGTACTTATGGTACTGATGATGGTAACATTCTGACCAAGCAATGTTTTATAACAATTTGGACCACATACTTATATTGTGAAGTACAGAGTAACAATATTTTTGAAGCTGATAGAGAAGAATAGAGATGGAATACAATGTGTCTGTATGAGGCTTAGTCTGAGATGTAGCAACGCATTTGGTGGCATGTTCCTACTCCTCCACTTACTACCTGCCTTGACAAGCAGGGTTGGGATCAATTCCATTTGGTGGCATGTTCCTACTCCTCCACTTACTACCTGCCTTGACAACCAGGGTTGGGATCAATTCCATTTGGTGGCATGTTCCTACTCCTCCACTTACTACCTGCCTTGACAACCAGGGTTGGGATCAATTCCATTTGGTGGCATGTTCCTACTCCTCCACTTACTACCTGCCTTGACAACCAGGGTTGGGATCAATTCCATTTGGTGGCATGTTCCTACTCCTCCACTTACTACCTGCCTTGACAAGCAGGGTTGGGATCAATTCCATTTGGTGGCATGTTCCTACTCCTCCACTTACTACCTGCCTTGACAACCAGGGTTGGGATCAATTCCATTTGGTGGCATGTTCCTACTCCTCCACTTACTACCTGCCTTGACAAGCAGGGTTGGGATCAATTCCATTTGGTGGCATGTTCCTACTCCTCCACTTACTACCTGCCTTGACAAGCAGGGTTGGGATCAATTCCATTTGGTGGCATGTTCCTACTCCTCCACTTACTACCTGCCTTGACAAGCAGGGTTGGGATCAATTCCATTTGGTGGCATGTTCCTACTCCTCCAATTACTACCTGCCTTGACAAGCAGGGTTGGGATCAATTCCATTTGGTGGCATGTTCCTACTCCTCCACTTACTACCTGCCTTGACAACCAGGTTGGGATCAATTCCATTTGGTGGCATGTTCCTACTCCTCCACCTACTACCTGCCTTGACAACCAGGGTTGGGATCAATTCCATTTGGTGGCATGTTCCTACTCCTCCACTTACTACCTGCCTTGACAACCAGGGTTGGGATCAATTCCATTTGGTGGCATGTTCCTACTCCTCCACTTACTACCTGCCTTGACAAGCAGGGTTGGGATCAATTCCATTTGGTGGCATGTTCCTACTCCTCCACTTACTACTTGCCTTGACAAGCAGGGTTGGGATCAATTCCATTTGGTGGCATGTTCCTACTCCTCCACTTACTACCTGCCTTGACAACCAGGGTTGGGATCAATTCCATTTGGTGGCATGTTCCTACTCCTCCACTTACTACCTGCCTTGACAACCAGGGTTGGGATCAATTCCATTTGGTGGCATGTTCCTACTCCTCCACTTACTACCTGCCTTGACAAGCAGGGTTGGGATCAATTCCATTTGGTGGCATGTTCCTACTCCTCCACTTACTACCTGCCTTGACAAGCAGGGTTGGGATCAATTCCATTTGGTGGCATGTTCCTACTCCTCCACTTACTACCTGCCTTGACAAGCAGGGTTGGGATCAATTCCATTTGGTGGCATGTTCCTACTCCTCCACTTACTACCTGCCTTGACAACCAGGGTTGGGATCAATTCCATTTGGTGGCATGTTCCTACTCCTCCACTTACTACCTGCCTTGACAAGCAGGGTTGGGATCAATTCCATTTGGTGGCATGTTCCTACTCCTCCACTTACTACCTGCCTTGACAAGCAGGGTTGGGATCAATTCCATTTGGTGGCATGTTCCTACTCCTCCACTTACTACTTGCCTTGACAAGCAGGGTTGGGATCAATTCCATTTGGTGGCATGTTCCTACTCCTCCACTTACTACCTGCCTTGACAAGCAGGGTTGGGATCAATTCCATTTGGTGGCATGTTCCTACTCATCCAATTACTACCTTCCTTGACAAGCAGGGTTGGGATCAATTCCATTTGGTGGCATGTTCCTACTCCTCCACTTACTACCTGCCTTGACAAGCAGGGTTGGGATCAATTCCATTTGGTGGCATGTTCCTACTCCTCCACTTACTACCTGCCTTGACAACCAGGGTTGGGATCAATTCCATTTGGTGGCATGTTCCTACTCCTCCAATTACTACCTGCCTTGACAAGCAGGGTTGGGATCAATTCCATTTGGTGGCATGTTCCTACTCCTCCACTTACTACCTGCCATGACAACCAGGGTTGGGATCAATTCCATTTGGTGGCATGTTCCTACTCCTCCAATTACTACCTGCCTTGACAAGCAGGGTTGGGATCAATTCCATTTGGTGGCATGTTCCTACTCCTCCACTTACTACCTGCCTTGACAACCAGGTTGGGATCAATTCCATTTGGTGGCATGTTCCTACTCCTCCACCTACTACCTGCCTTGACAACCAGGGTTGGGATCAATTCCATTTGGTGGCATGTTCCTACTCCTCCACTTACTACCTGCCTTGACAACCAGGGTTGGGATCAATTCCATTTGGTGGCATGTTCCTACTCCTCCACTTACTACCTGCCTTGACAAGCAGGGTTGGGATCAATTCCATTTGGTGGCATGTTCCTACTCCTCCACTTACTACTTGCCTTGACAAGCAGGGTTGGGATCAATTCCATTTGGTGGCATGTTCCTACTCCTCCACTTACTACCTGCCTTGACAAGCAGGGTTGGGATCAATTCCATTTGGTGGCATGTTCCTACTCCTCCACTTACTACCTGCCTTGACAACCAGGGTTGGGATCAATTCCATTTGGTGGCATGTTCCTACTCCTCCACTTACTACCTGCCTTGACAAGCAGGGTTGGGATCAATTCCATTTGGTGGCATGTTCCTACTCCTCCACTTACTACCTGCCTTGACAAGCAGGGTTGGGATCAATTCCATTTGGTGGCATGTTCCTACTCCTCCACTTACTACCTGCCTTGACAAGCAGGGTTGGGATCAATTCCATTTGGTGGCATGTTCCTACTCCTCCACTTACTACCTGCCTTGACAAGCAGGGTTGGGATCAATTCCATTTGGTGGCATGTTCCTACTCCTCCACTTACTACCTGCCTTGACAACCAGGGTTGGGATCAATTCCATTTCAGTTCAGTTATACTGAAATTCCCATGTTAATTCCAAATCCAGTTTTGCCTTTCAATTAGAGAATTTGAAATGGCAATTTCAGTTCACTTCTAGAATTGACTGATTTGAAATGGAATTGACCTCCAGGCTTTTTGACAACCCAGTGGAAGGTACTGTTAATTCAGCCAAGTAGGACTGATTTAAATGGAGAGGTCCAGCCACATATGAGTGGACTGGTATGATTAGAGCTATTCAAATGTTATTAGTGACTTGAATTGTTTTGGATGAAACCACTGTCTTGGTCATTTAAATGTTATTTATTTAATTTCCTGATATTTTGTTGCTTTTTTGTATGCTGAAAATTGTTTGGCAGAACTGTTAAATGTTGAACTGAAACGTTCAAAATGGCCTTGACTTTGTTTGTCTCAATTAGCTGAATAATTGAACTTGACAGTTTTACGCTGTATGGATGCTCTATGAATGCTGTATGTATGCTGTATGGATGCTGTATGAATGCTGTATGAAAGCTGTATGAATGCTGTATGAAAGCTGTATGAATGCTGTATGAAAGCTGTATGAATGCTGTATGAATGTTGTATGAATGCTATATGAAGGCTGTATGAAGGCTGTATGAAGGCTGTATGAATGCTCTATGAATTGTGAAATAGGGATCTTAACTCAATGAAACAGATGAGAGATGATGTGCTTAGCTGTTATGAAGGTTTGTGTTTAAAATTAAATTTAAAAAGTGCATTATATACAGAAGAGTATTTGGCATGGCTTTCACCTATAAACATTTACGCTCAACATTCTGGTGAATACTAAAGCTCTTACAATATGCTTGTTCCTTTCTCTCGTTATATTTTTACACACAAACTATCCCCAGACTTTGGCAAATATACCAGTGTGATGTTGCTTCATCCAAACAGATCAAAGTGGTAATGATATTTTCCTGCCAACAGTATTGCTATAAATCTTTCCTTTTTTTTAATGATTACTCAACAACTGTTGTTGTAGTTACTCTATTATGACCAAAAATACTCATTATTGGAAACTGCTAACTTGTTGTGCATCATAGCCCCTAGGGCAGGGCAGACGCTGGTCAGTCCCTTATCCATGTCTTTCCTAATATCACACCACTACACAGACACAGTCTCTTCTCTGAGCCTGGTTACACTACCTCAGGGTGAGACAACCCTGTTCCTGGAGTGCCACAGGTCCTGCAGAATTTTCTTCCAACTAGGCACCACACCTGAACAACCGAGCTAATTGATCTGTTCAGTGGTTGCCTAAATTCAGCACACCTTTTCTTCCAGGTCAGTTAAACCAAAAACATGACCAGCGTTGCCGACCCCTGCCCTAGGCCCCACAGTGGCTCATCAGGAAAAATGTTGAAGTGAGGGGTAGCTTGGCTTGTTTGACGTTCCGTTCCTTAACATTGCTTATGTTTATCTCTATTTTAGCCTTCTGAGATCTTAAATAACAGCTTTAGCTTTGATGTGAATTCAAATTAAGTTTTTGAAGCTCTCCAACTTGCAAATTACAGCACAACATAAATGCACCAAGGGGCATCACTTATTTATTTGTTTAACAGCATGCCTATTTAAAAAAGCAGGAAATAGGTGAGCTGGTGATTTGGCCAAACCCAAGGTATAGTCTTCTGAGCAGAAAGTTGGTAAGAGGTTGAGCGAGAGCACTAGAACAAAAACACAGTAGCCTGGGGCCATAATATAGTCTGTGACTATGAGCCCTGTGAAGGTGACCCGCCGTTTCCATGGAAACTCTAACGTTGCCAAAGACAGACATTCTCTTTTAAAATGTGGACTTCAGGTCCCACACTGGTGTTTTAAAAGTATGTTGCATTGTTTGTTAACCTCTAAAGCAGGGATGGACAACGTTGATGGGGGTGGGCTCAGTGGCTTGCAGGTCTGTGTACCCACATCCATACCCACACATGCAGTCAGAGCCCTAGCCTTTTGGTAGTATGATATCTAACAAAATCAATGGGGGCCCTGGTCAGTTATATGACACTGATTAGGCTACTACAAGTTTAGAAAGCTTGCTATACTAATTTACCAATCTAAAAATGTTTAGCTGACATGGGCTAAATGAGTGAGTGTCAGTCACCCATATAACAACAGAAAACTGCTGATGCACAACCAAATTTCGAAATTGCACCTTGTGTATTCTCCTATTCTAAATCTCAACAGTAAATTGGGACCCAGACTGAGTTCATACAAAAAGAATAATAAGTAAAACGTCTGGGAATTGATTCCCCATCCCTGCTCTGTAGTAATCGTTCGATTAAGCTACATTGCATTCATTTTGTAAAGGAAGTTTGTGAGTGCAGGCACTCTGACAGCAGGCTGCTATTTGACCAAAAATATGAAAGTCTCAGCCATAGGCAAGGTGCAAATTACAGGGAGCCAGTGGGGGCCCAGCTCTTCTGAATGAGATATTTGCTCCTCTAAACAAAAGTCCAAAAATACATTTGGGGGGGGGGGGTCTCAAAGAATGCTAATTTAACCAATTCTCTATTTGTTTAAATTGTTATGGTAATTATGTTTTACAGTGGTAAATATGGAAATAAAAGCTTACAAATGACACGAACACCCCCACCTCTGTCATGGTTTAAACCATTTATTTCTATGTGGAGCCGCTGAACTTCGGTCTCAGCTGAGCTCCTGTACACACAGATTCTCCTTTGTAGTTTTCCATGTGTTTGCCATGTATTCTTGATTTAAAAAATTGCCTTTATTCTAATGCATTAGATTTATCATTGTTTGCTTAAGTCAGTCTGCTGTTCAGAGCGCTCATTGAGTTGTTTTTCAGGTGCACCGTGGGTACTGGTGTTCTCCGTGTCCAGAAGTAGTAGAACCATTTATATTGCTTGATTATTTTCTATCAATATTTGTTTTCTTTCCTGAATCAGCTGATGATGGTTGACAATATCACTAGACAACTAGCCTACAGCTAGACACCAATGCGCATCCAATTTGGTTTCGAAGCATTAGATTGATTTAGCAATGGCATGGGCCTACACTATTCTGGATGTGTGTGCCCATGAGAACAATAGCTTCGGGAAGTAGAGGTGCTGCAGCACCCCCTGAAAAATTATAATTAAATAAAAATAATAATAATAGATGTTTGCCCAAAATTAGTGCACTGGGTCTTTTCTGGTCTTATATAAACATCTGCAGGCAGGATATGTAAAAAAATGTCAGCATCTCCACTTTGGCAAAAACTGTAGTTGTATAATTAAGAACATTGTCTTACAGGATTCAATAGTTGGAATTGTAGGAGTTGTTGCCCTGTGTCTTTCTATATGATGCCATTGTAATGGAATCCAGAAAGAACTAACCATGTCCTCAAACATTTACATCAAAAGGTGTACATTTATGGGAAAAGACCCAAAACATCCATAACAAATTAAATATTTTTCTTGAACAAATAACATAGAAAACAGTTTTTGAGCAGTATTAATTTACCATCCTTACAAACCATTTACTGTATTGTACAGAGGCTGGGCATCTAGGTTTGTACCTGTGGACTTTCTATCACCATGGAGATAAAACTATGCATAATACAGAAATCGAGTACAATGAAACATCAAGTGATTTGCAATGGTGTGATGTGATGATGTGGCTCAGTTGGTAGAGCATGTCACCTGAAACATTATGGTTGTGGGTTCAATTCTCATGGGGGACCAGTATGAAAATGTCTGCACTCACTACTGTAAATTGCTCTGCATAAGAGCTTCTACTAAAATATAACTTGAAACATTTATCAAGCAGCAATTTGTGTATTCCACAAGTATTAACTGTTTGGTAGAGATAATTATCAGACTCAAGTTACAAATGCTGGTAAACACTCACGTAGAAATACATTTAGTTAAACAATTTTTTACAAATGTGGTGCACTAGTCCTTTACTAGTCCTGTATTAGTGGACCAATGTAGGTGTCTGTAGCAAGGTCAATTTGTCAGCAAGACACATGCATTAACACAGGCCAAGTAAATTGCATGCGCTGAATGTCGTTAGGCGGGAGTATACATCCAGTGTGGAGGCTGGAATTATTTTGGAGTGGAGGAACATATTGTTTGAAGTGATTTGTTTGACAATCAGATGACAATATCATGACTGGTTCTGTTCGTGACACAATACAAGTTCATTCATTTTTACAGTTGAAGTAACATCTTTATTAATGGGCCCCTAAAAAAAATGTTGAGACCCCCCAGGATGGCAGGGTTTAATCTACAATCTGACCATAGTCTACATAGGATAGGCCTATCATTGTAGCTAATTAGGCTAAAGCAATGTTGTTGATGATACTGTCCCAGCATTTCAGTAATTGTAGTTATTTATTCCAGTATCAGGAAAAACATCAATTGTAGTCAAGACGTGAGCAGAATAAAGTTAGAGCAGCGCAGGAATAAAGTTTAGAAATGATCATTTCTGCAGCCGCGAAGGAGAAGGCTAGGCTACTTTTGATAAAGAGTTTGTCATTCTCATCAAAATGTTTATTGTCATATTTCCCTTTCCTGATACATACCTAAAACTGTTGTCCTTTTTAACCACACATAGGGTGGTTTTGTGCCAACAACATAATATAACAGGGGGACCTGGTGCCCGATGTTTATATATATAGCTAGCTAGGGATAGTAGACCCACAGATTGTCTATTATGTTGACAAGGTAGTTTTTTTTATTTCACCTTTATTTAACCAGGTAGACTAGTTGAGAACAAGTTCTCATTTACAACTGCGACCTGCCCAAGATAAAGCAAAGCAGTTTGACACATACAACAACCCAGAGTTACACATGGAATAAACATACATACAGTCAATAACACAGTAGAAAAAAAGTGACCACTCTAACAATGGAGGCAAGAGGAGGTGACATCAGGTATGTATCTGCCCCCATAGATATGCAGGACTCTAATAAACATAATCAGAAATAAATAAATAATCTAAGCTTGATCCATTTGACAGCATGACTAGACTTTAGGCCTAACCTACTCTACTAGCGCCAGTTGAAATAGGCCCACATTTTAACACCAATTATAAAAAATATCATGGCATATTTATTTACCATATAACCTAAACTTGAGTTCATAATATTTTATAATGAGTTGCCTCAAGGAGCGCACCACCGCAGCAGTAACCTTACCATCGTCAAAACGGTATTTCCTTTACAGAAAGGCATCTGAGTCCCAAGCAGCCGGAGCAGGTCTACAACTCCGTAAGACATAGCTGTTATGCTAGTCTCCGGTCAACACACTGGGTTCGAGGCGAATTTGACAAGCTGTATATAGTACACACTATATGAGGTGATATATTTTATATTTGTTTAACCACATATTGGAATTAGCCTAACTAATAGCATGATATGTTATCGCGTTTATATGTAAGGTAGCCTATTTCGTGGTGAACTCATGTTGATAACGTTACATGTGTGCTTGATTTTTCAGGTAGCCTTGTGAGAAATAAGAACATGACTTCACCCAAAAAGCAAGGTTTATTACTCACTAGCTCATTGCCGGAGGATTAGCAGGTAAGACAAAAAATATTTTGTTTATCAAAGATGGTCTAATATGGGTAAATAAAATCTAATTTTATTTGTCACGTGCACCGAATACAACAGGTGAAATCCTTACTTTTACAAGCCCTTAACCAACAATGCAGTTCAAGAAATAGAGTTAAGAAAAGATTTACTAAATGAACTAAAGTCATTTTTAAAATAAAAAGTAACACAATAAAATAACAAAAAAGAGGCTATATACCGAGTCAATGTGCGGTGTAAAAACAAAGGGGGGGTATGTACATTTGATTAATTGTTCAGCAGTCTTATAGCTTGGGGGTAGAAGCTGTTACGGAGACTTTGGACTTAGACCTGGTGCTCCTGTACCACTTGACCTGGTGCTCCTGTACCACTTCTGTGCAGTAGCCGAGAGAACAGTGCAAGACTTGGGTGACTGGAGTCTTAGACAATTTTCTGGGCCTTCCTCTGACATTGTGTAGTATATAGGTCCTGGATTGAAGGAAGCTTGGCCCAAGTGATGTACTGGGCTGTACGCACTACCCTCTGTAGCGCCTTATGGTCGAATGTCGAGCAGTTGCCATACCAGGCGGTAATGCAACCGGTCAGGATGCTCTCGGTGGTGCAGCTGTAGAACTTTTTGAGGATCTGGGGACCCATGCCAAATCTTTTCAGTGTCCTGAGGGGAAAAGGCTTTGTCGTGCCCTCTTCATGACTTTCTTGGTGTGTTTGGACCATGATAGTTTGTAGGTGATCTGGACACCAAGGAACTTGAAACCCTCGACCTGCTCCACTACAACCCCGTCGATGTGAATGAGGGCGTGTTCGGCCCTCCTTTTCCTGTAGTCCACGCTCATCTCCTTTGTCTTGCTCACTATAAATCCTCTACGGGATCGGTGTCCTCCCCGCGGGACAGTTGAGTTAACTTTCACTAATGTGATTAGCATGACAACGCAAGTAACAAGACAATTTCCCAGGACATATTACATTCTTGTTAATATAACTGCAATGTGCAATTTATAGTAGCTATTACAGTGAAAAAATACCATGCTGTCGTTTAAGGAGAGTGCACAACAACAAAAAACTTTTATCACAGCAACTGGTTTGAATCATTAACTTCTGAAGGTAAATAATGTTCAGTAATCCATTCAGTAATCCTGCTCTGATTAGTCATCCTTAAGGGTCCAAGAGATAATGTAGGAAGTGGGTTCTACAGATTGAACTCCTGCTATGTCTGCCCTCCATCTAGATGTGTGAAGGTTAGTGTCTTTTCTGTAGGGAAGTGTCAATATCTCCCTAGGAGAGGTGGGTGTGGAGTCAGGCGCAGGAGAGCAAGAATTTCAAGAAGTGCATTTTATTTACTGGCCCACCAAAAAAACAGGTACAGGACCACAAAAGCAGCCACTAGAAAACAGGAACACAGTCTAGTCGAAAATGGAAGAACACACTTCTCTGACTAAACTAACGTGCGGGAATAAAAGTTCAGTGAAATAAACCTGCTTAACAGGGAAAAACGCAACCCAAGCCAACGACAGTAACACAAACAATCCCGCACAAAACCTAGCGGATAGGGCGAGATTAAATACCCCACTGATTAGCCTAAACAAGACACAGGTGAACACAAGACAGACAAACCTCAACGTCCTGCAGTGGACCAGCTACCACCGGCCTGAGGAGAGACACATGAAACGAGGGGTTAATTCGATAGTAAGGGGGGGCTGTAACCTATAGCACACCCTGTTTATTCTCCTCAGGACTTTAAATGGCCCCATAAACCGCGGGTCCAGCTTCCGGCAGGGCAGGCGGAGGGGCAGGTTTCGGGTCGAGAGCCAGACCCTGTCCCCCCGGTGCGAACACGGGAGACTCACTGCGGTGGCGGTCAGCGCTCTCCTTCTGCCGACCACTGGCCCATTTCAGAGATTCATGGACGGCTCTCCAGGTCTCCTTTGAGCACCCATTCCTCCACCGCAGGAGCCTCGCTCTGGCTCTGATGCCATGGTACCAGGACCGGCTGATAGCCCAACGCGCACTGGAATGGCGACAGTTTCATGGCGGAGTTAAATTTGGGCCATCTCCTGGCCGGTCCTGGCAATACGACCGCAGAAAACTACCCACATCCTGGTTAACTCTCTCCACCTGCCCGAGGATTGGCTGATCGAGACCCCCAGATGCTCCATGAACGCCCTCCAAACCTGGGACGTGAACTGGGGACCCCGATCAGAAACTATGTCCTCAGGCACCCCGTAGTGCCGGAAGACGTGTGTAAACAGGGCCTCCGCAGTCTATAGGGCCTTAGGGAGACCTTGGTGTCCACAACGACCAGGATCGTGGTGTACCCTTGTGATGGAGGACGGTCGGTGAGGAAGTCCACCGACAGTTGTGACCAAGGCCACTGTGGAACGGGGAGGGTCTGTAACTTCCCTCTAGGCAGGTGTCTAGGAGCCTTACACTGGGCACACACTGAAAAGGAGGAGACATATACCCTCACGTCCTTGGCCAAGGTGGGCCACCAGTACTTCACCCTAAGACCCCGCACCGTCCTATCAATCCCCGGATGACCAGAGGAGGGTAGCGTGTTGGCCCACCTGATCAATCTGTCGCGAACACCAAGTGGGACCTCTGACTAACTGGACACTGTGGTTGAGTAGGTTCTAACCGTGACGCCCACCAATGTCTGCATCCACCTCCCATACCACCGGTGCCACCAAACAAGAGGCCGGAACTATGGGGGTGGGATCGATGGACCGCTCTTCGGTATCAAAGAGACGGGACAGTGCGTCGGCCTTAGCTTTACAGGAACCTGGTCTATATGAGATGGTGAAATGAAATCTGGTGAAAAACATCGCCCACCTTGCCTGGCGAGGATTCAGTCTCCTCCCCGCCCGGATGTACTCCAAATTACGGTGGTCAGTCCAGATGAGAAAAGAGTGTTGCTCCCCCTCAAGCCAATGTCTCCACACCTCCAGAGCCTTTACCACAGCCAGCAACTCCAGGTCTCCCACATCATAGTTTCGCTCCGCCGGACTGAACTTCCTCGAAAAGAAAGCGCAGGGGCGAAGCTTCAGTGGCATGCCCGAGCACTGATAGCACGGCTCCAACACCTTCCTCGGACGCGTCCACCTCCACTAGGAATGCCAAAGAGAGTTCCGGATGAGCCAATACAGTAGCATCAGTAAACAAATCCTTCAGACGACCAAAAGGTCTGCCCGCTTCCGCCGACCACCGCAAACGCACCGGAAGTTGTCCAGCCTGATGGACATGTCTATCAGTTGGTCCAGAGCGAGGGTGGTGTCTCCACAAGCTAGCTCCCTGCGGATGTCCTCCCATAGGCTGCACCTATAGTGGTCCATCCGGGTCATTCCGCGCCGGCGGCCAGGGTCCGAAACTCCAGCGTGAAGTCCTGTGCGCTCCTCGTCTCCTGCCTCAGATGAAACTGACGTTCACCCGTGAACTCTGGGTAATGGTCCCTCGCCCAGCCTGGACCCTCCCAGACCACGTTGGCCCACTCCAGGGCTTTGCCCGAAAGGCAGGAGGCGAGGACGTTGACACTCTCCCCTCCCGAGGGAGTCGTGTGAACAGTTGCCAGGTAAAGCTCCAGCTGGAGCAGGAACACCTTGCACACTTCCCGTCCCATACTCCCTCGGCAGCGGGAGCCGAATCCCGATGGGTCCGAATGCCGCCGGAGAAGGTGGTGGTGCAGGCTGGAGAGTGGCTGACGGGGTAGGGAGGCCGCTCCTCTCCCATCTCTCCATTCTCGCCGTCACTTGATCCATAGCCATCCCCAGACAGTGTAAAACGGCGGTATGCTGGGGGACACGCTCCTCCATGGACGGGGAGGGCACGTCGGCACCTGCTGACTCCATGATTTTTTTGGTGCGTGATTCTGTCAATATCTCCCTAGGAGAGATGGGTGTGGAGTCAGGCGCAGGAGAGCAAGAATGTCAAGAAGGGTGTTTTATTTACTGGTCCACCAACCTAGCTAGTTTTCATCTGTATTTTTCATAGCTGTCTACATACCACCGCAGACCAATGCTAGCATTAAGACCTTACTCAATGAGCTGTATTCCACCATAAGCAAACAGAAAAACCCTCATCCAGAGGCGGCACTCCTAGTGGCCGGGGACTTTAATGCAGGGAAACTTAATACATTTTACCACATTTCTATCAGCATGTTAAATGTGCAACCAGAGGGAGAAAAACTGTAGACCACCTTTACCCCACACACAGAGACGCGTACAAAGTTCTCCCTCGCCCCCCCATTTGGCAAATCTGACCATAATTCTATCCTCCTGATTCCTGCTTACAAGCAAAAATTAAAGCAGGAAGGACCAGTGACTCGGTCAATAAAAAAGTGGTCAGATGAAGCAGATGCTAAGCTGCAGGACTGTTTTGCAGCACAGACTGGAACATGTTCCGGAATTCTCCCGATGGCATTGAGGAGTACATCACATCAGTCATTGGCTTCATCAATAAGTGCATCGATGACGTCGTCCCCACAGTGACCGTAAGTACATACCCCAACCAGAAGCCAAGGATTACAGGCAACATCCACACTGAGCTAAAGGCTAGACCTGTCGATTTCGAGGAGCGGGACTCTAACCCTGAAGCTTATAAGAAATCCTGCTATGCCCTCCAATGTGTCAAATACAAGACTAAGATTGAATTGCAAAAAAAATGGAAAAAAGCAACCTTAGGGAAGCGTTTTCTGTTCTGGTGACCCCAAGGACGGCACATTTGATTTTTTGCCCTTGCATTAAACAGCTGATTCAAATAATCAAAGCTTGATGATGATGAGTCGATTATTCAAATCAGCTGTCTAGTGCAAAAAACTAAATGTGCACCCCTTGGGGTCCCCAGGTCTGAGTTTGGAAAACGCTGCCTTAGGGACCCTGTCCTGCCTGGCCTCCTTCCTTCCAGGTAGCTAGATGACTTAGTGAGCCAGGATCTGGACTCTAGGAGGATGCACTGTTGCACCTTGAGTAGAATGACCTCAGTATTTCCCTTCTCACCTTCCTTAGGCCTTCCTAACTGCAGTGTGTATGTGTGACCACAGTGTGTTTGTGTGCATGTGTGTGACCACAGAGTATGTGTGACCACGGTGTGTGTGACCACGGTGTGTGTGACCACGGTGTGTGTGTGACCACGGTGTGTGTGTGACCACGGAGTGTGTGTGTGACCACGGAGTGTGTGTGTGACCATGGAGTGTGTATGTGACCACGGTGTATGTGTGACCACAGAGTGTGTGTGTGTGTGTGTGTGTCCACCACGGAGTTTGTGTGACCACAATGTGTGTGTGTGTGACCACAGAGTGTGTGACCACAGAGTGTGTGTTTATTAGTGTGTGTGACCACGGTGTTTGTGTTAGTGTGTGTGACCACTGTGTGTGTGTGACCACGGTGTGTGTGTTAGTGTGTGTGACCACGGTGTGTGTGTGTGCATCCTGGGAGTGTTGTTAGAGTCCCGACTGTCCTGTTAACGAGGTTGGAGCAGAGACCGGTGTTAATTAATGTGCGACCCATCCCGATCACAGAGCCAGAGGAGGTGTGTGTGTGTGGTGTATACTATACATTAAGTAAATCTGCCTTGACTTTGGTACTCTTGGCTGTCTGTTCTGTCTGGACAAGCTTTGGTTATATTGACCTTTGGAGGCTGAAGTCAACGCCCAGACAGAGATCAGCCCCTTTTAGGATTATATAGTGACTGGTTAATGTGGTTAGTTTCTATTAATTCATTGATTCACTGTATCATGTAGAACTTAGATTCCTCCAGGTTTTCCTGTGTGCTTGACAGCACTGGGGTTTATTCTGATTGGTTGTTCTCCAAACTGTGCCTCTATTCAAAATAGGATAGAGTGAAACTATCGCCAATTGCACCATGCACTTTAAGGGACCACAGTGGAAGTAAGTCATTGGCTTTATTGTGTAATCCCTGGGACATTTGTATGTAGGCTACTGTGTGTACATGTATTTCATATAATCAATCAATGAATATATTAAAAACTCATGTCAGTAGACAATAGTGAATTACCATTTCTAATTGCAATAAAAGGCACCGCACGGTTATGGATGAATGTGTCATTGTCCTCTGTGTTTATATGCGGTAGGCTGACTGTTTTCACTGTGTACAGTGGCTTGCGAAAGTATTTATCCCCCTTGCCATTTTTTCCTATTTTGCTATTCTATTTTTTCATTTTTGGTGGTGGGGGGGGTTGTTGTATCATTTGATTTACACAACATGCCTACCACTTTGAAGAAACAAACAAGAAATAAGACAAAAAAAACAGAACTTGAGTGTGCATGACCAGTCAATACTTTGTAGAGACACCTTTTGCAACAATTACAGCTGCAAGTCTCTTGGGGTATGTCTCTATAAGCTTGGCACATCTAGCCGCTGGAATTTTTTCCCCAGCTTCTTCAAGTCAGGTGGGTTCCGCTGGTGTACATCAATCTGTATCTCATACCACAGATTCTCAATTGGATTGAGGTCTGGGCTTTGACTAGGTTATTCCAAGACATTTACATGTTTCCCCATAAACCACTTGAGTGTTGCTTTAGCAGTATGCTGGAAGGTGAACCTCCTTCCCAGTCTCAAATCTCTGGAAGACTGAAACAGGTTTCCCTCAAGAATTTCCCTATATTTAGCACCATCCACCATTCCTTCAATTCTGACCAGTTTCCCAGTCCCTGCCGATGAAAAACATGGTGTTCTCGGGGTGATGAGAAGTGTTGGGTTTGCGCCAGACATAGCTTTTATCTTGATGGCCAAAAGCAAAATTTTAGTCTCATCTCACCAGAGTACCGTCTACCATATTTTGTGGAGTCCCCCACATGCCTTTTGACGAACACTTTAAGCAATGGCATTTTTTTCAGGCCACTCTTCTGTAAAGCCCAACTCTGTGGAGTGTGCGGCTTAAAGTGGTACTATGGTCAGATACTCCAATCTCCGCTGTGGAGCTTTGCAGCTCCTTCAGAGTTGGTCTCTTTGTTGCCTCTGATTAATACCCAACTCTGTGAGTTTTGGTGGGTGGCCCTCTCTTGGCAGGTTTGTTATGGTGCCATATTCTTTCAATTTATTTATTTATTACACCCTTTTCTCCCCAATTTCATGGTATCCAATTGTTAGTAGTTACTATCTTGTCTCATCGCTACAACTCCCGTACAGGCTTGGGAGAGACGAAGGTCGAAATCAATGCGTCCTCCGAAACACAACCAACCAAGCCGCACTGCTTCTTAACACAGCGCGCATCCAACCCGGAAGCCAGCCGCACCAATGTGTTGGAGGAAACACCGTGCACCTCGAGACCTGGTTAGCGTGCACTGCGCCTTGCCCGCCACAGGAGTTGCTAGTGCGCGATGAGATGCCAATTGTGCGTCGCCCCACGGACCTCCCTTTCTTTAAATTTTTTAATAATGGATTTAATGGTGCTCCGTGGGATGTTCAAAGTTTCTGATATTTTTTTATCACCCAACCCTGATCTGTACTTCTTCACAACTTTGTCCCTAACCTGTTTGGAGAGCTCCATGGTCTTCATGGTGCCGCTTGCTCGGTGGACCCCTTGCTTAGTGGTGTTGCAGACTCTGGGGCCTTTCAGAACAATGTGTGTATATATACTGAGATCATGTGACAGATCATGTGACAGATCATGTGACACTTGGATTGATTATGTGACTTCTGAAAGGTTGTTTCCGTTTTTTATTTTTTAGAATTTTTTGAAACAGGTTTTTTTTTTTCACTTCACCAATTTGGACTGTGTTGTATATGTCTATTAGTTTCTATTCTATTCTGTAATTTCTGTTCAACGATGAAGATTGATGTTATATGTTGAAATCTTATTTCTTCAGAGGTGGGGGGGGTGTAGGGTTTCACCTATGCTGTTGATTATTGCGTTTCACCTATACTGTTGATCAGCTCTCTCCAACCTTGTTTTCCTGGAGATCTACCGCCCTGTAGGTTTTCACTCCAACCCTAATATAGCACAGCTGATTGTAATAATTAACTGGTTGATAAACTGAATAAGCTTAGTTACAAATGAGGTTGGAGGGAAACGCTACAGGAAAGGGGTTAGAGAGCTACAGGAACAGGGTTAGAGAGCTACAGGAACAGGGTTAGAGAGCTACTGGAACAGGGTTAGAGAGCTACAGGAACAGGGTTAGAGAGCTACAGGAACAGGGTTAGAGAGCTACAGGAACAGGGTTGGAGAGCTACAGGAACAGGGTTAGAGAGCTACAGAAACAGGGTTGGAGAGCTACAGGAACAGGGTTGGAGAGCTACAGGAACAGGGTTAGAGAGCTACAGGAACAGGGTTATAAAGCTACAGGAACAGGGTTAGAGAGCTACAGGAACAGGGTTAGAGCTACAGGAACAGGGTTAGAAAGCTACAGGAACAGTGTTGGAGAGCTACATGAACAGGTTTAGAGAGCTACAGGGACAGGGTTAGAAAGCTACAGGGACAGGGTTAGAAAGCTACAGGAACAGGGTTAGAAAGCTACAGGACCAGGGATAGAGAGCTACAGGAACAGGGTTAGAGAGCTACAGGAACAGGGTTAGAGAGCTACAGGAACAGGTTTAGAGAGCTACAGGAACAGGGTTAGAGAGCTACAGGAACAGGTTTAGAGAGCTACAGGAACAGGGTTAGAAAGCTACAGGGACAGGGTTAGAAAGCTACAGGAACAGGGTTAGAAAGCTACAGGACCAGGGATAGAGAGCTACAGGAACAGGGTTAGAAAGCTACAGGAACACGGTTAGAGAGCTACAGGAACAGGGTTAGAGAGCTACATGAACAGGGTTAGAAAGCTACAGGAACAGGGTTAGAGAGCTACATGAACAGGGTTAGAGAGCTACAGGAACAGGGTTGGAGAGCTACAGGAACAGGGTTAGAGAGCTACAGGAACAGGGTTAGAGAGCTACAGGAACAGGGTTAGAAAGCTACAGGAACACGGTTAGAGAGCTAGAGGAACAGGGTTAGAGAGCTACTGGAACAGGGTTAGAGAGCTACAGGAACAGGGTTAGAGAGCTACAGGAACAGGGTTAGAGAGCTACAGGAACAGGGTTGGAGAGCTACAGGAACAGGGTTGGAGAGCTACAGGAACAGGGTTAGAGAGCTACAGGAACAGGGTTATAAAGCTACAGGAACAGGGTTAGAGAGCTACAGGAACAGGGTTAGAGCTACAGGAACAGGGTTAGAAAGCTACAGGAACAGTGTTGGAGAGCTACATGAACAGGGTTAGAGAGCTACAGGGAAGGGTTAGAGAGCTACAGGAACCGGGTTAGAGAGCTACAGGAACAGGGTTAGAAAGCTACAGGAACAGGGTTAGAAAGCTCCAGGAACAGGGTTAGAGAGCTACAGGAACAGGGTTAGAGAGCTACACGAACACGGTTAGAGACCTACAGGAACAGGGTTAGAGAGCTACAGGAACAGGGTTAGAGAGCTACAGGAACAGGGTTAGAGAGCTACAGGAACAGGGTTAGAGAGCTACAGGAACAGGTTTAGAGAGCTACAGGGACAGGGTTAGAAAGCTACAGGGACAGGGTTAGAAAGCTACAGGAACAGGGTTAGAAAGCTACAGGACCAGGGTTAGAGAGCTACAGGAACAGGGTTAGAAAGCTACAGGAACACAGTTAGAGAGCTACAGGAACAGGGTTAGAAAGCTACATGAACAGGGTTAGAAAGCTACAGGAACAGGGTTAGAGAGCTACATGAACAGGGTTAGAGAGCTACAGGAACAGGGTTGGAGAGCTACAGGAACAGGGTTAGAGAGCTACAGGAACAGGGTTAGAGAGCTACAGGAACAGGGTTAGAAAGCTACAGGAACACGGTTAGAGAGCTACAGGAACAGGGTTAGAGAGCTACATGAACAGGGTTAGAAAGCTACAGGAACAGGGTTAGAGAGCTACATGAACAGGGTTAGAGAGCTACAGGAACAGGGTTGGAGAGCTACAGGAACAGGGTTAGAGCGCTACGGGAACAGGGTTAGAGAGCTACGGGAACAGGGTTAGAGAGCTACGGGAACAGGGTTAGAGAGCTACAGGAACAGGGTTAGAGAGCTACAGGAACAGGGTTAGAGAGCTACAGAAACAGGGTTAGAAAGCTACAGGAACAGGGTTAGAGAGCTACAGGAACAGGGTTAGAGAGCTACAGGAACAGGGTTAGAGAGCTACAGGAACAGGGTTAGAGAGCTACAGGAACAGGGTTAGAGTGCTACAGGAACAGGGTTAGAGAGCTACAGGAACAGGGTTAGAGAGCTACAGGAACAGGGTTAGAGAGCTACAGGAACAGGGTTAGAGAGCTACAGGAACAGGGTTAGAGAGCTACAGGAACATGTTTAGAGAGCTACAGGGACAGGGTTAGAGAGCTACAGGAACAGGGTTAGAGAGCTACAGGAACAGGGTTAGAGAGCTACAGGAACAGGGTTAGAGAGCTACAGGAACAGGGTTAGAGAGCTACAGGAACATGTTTAGAGAGCTACAGGGACAGGGTTAGAGAGCTACAGGAACAGGGTTAGAGAGCTACAGGAACAGGGTTAGAGAGCTACAGGAACAGGGTTAGAGAGCCCTGCTGTTGATGGACGTAAAAGGATGCTCTGGTTATTTTGTATACTTTTTAGCCAGTAGTTCTGAAACTAGCGCTCACGAGCCAAAAGTGGTCCCATAAAATGTCTTATTATGTCACATACGTGCAGATATGTGCACCAGGTCATTGCATAATCTGTGCTTTGCTAGCTGTCGCTCATATGACGAGGGGCTGAAGCTCATCGGTTGAACTCAAAATGCTAGGGAGCTGTAGGGAAAATGGCGCATCACAGCTTCCAGAAAAACAGTTGTTTCAAACTAGGGATTTCGTGGCTAATATGAGGTAATTCTGCTCATAGATGTATGAACTACACATATCCAACCCAAAGTAGGAGGTTTAAAAAATACTTCTTGTCGCCAAAGTTCTGGTACCTAGAAGTGGCATGGTTTCAATTCACCACAAAGGGGCAGCAATAACCTACTCTTTCACTTTTCACAAGAGAGGAGGATACACTACAACGTTCTGCTCATTCTTCAAGCTGATACTTTGGCTTGCAAAATTGACACCAAGTTCATGTCTATAGCATAGCTATATGTTTGTGTAACTGTTCAGGATCATTTTGTGGATGTGCAAACTGCAAAATTACATTGACTTTTGTCTGATGTGAAGTAATGCAAATGTATGATGTGAGAAATACTGATGTTACATTTCAAATATTGATGTTATAACAGAAGTAGCTATGTTGCCCCCAAGGTGCCCCCAGAAGTGAATATTGTATAACTACTCATATGTCTGCCATTTTGTTATTCTAGTATTGAGTATTTCCTTTTCCTTCCAACCTGACAATGGAACTTCATAACCTTTGTTTTTTCCCGTTAGTGGAAACCAATCCTTCCCTAGCAAATGGAGTGCGTCGATACTAGACAGACGCCCTGAGTATGATTAGATACGTCCTCGACAAAGTCTGTGTAGTAGACTGTCAGAACCTCATTTAAAACGAGGTTCATTTTAATTGGTTTTAAACCTAAGACGAGGTGGCATTTGAACAAATAAATCCCACTTAGCTTAAATAAAGAAGAGAAGTAAAAAATAAAATATTCAATAAATATAATTAACAGAGTGAGTGGTGGAAGTCTGAGAATTGTTGAACTGACAGAGAGAGAGATGGTCATTACAAATGAGCCTTCTCTTTCCTTCCAGGTCCAGACGGGACCCGTCCCGCTATTGGATTGGCTGCTACAATCAGAGCTGAATTAGGCCTAATATTTATTTCCAGAAACAATTGTACATGTTTTTGCGGGTGCTTTGATTGAACTCCCGGCAGACATGCTGTAGACAGATGTTTAGATGACCTCATGTTTGAAGTAATGTTGATTATGGAAGGGGTGCTGCTTGGCTCTTTCTCTAAATCAACCCCCTCCCAACCCCCCAGCTCCCTTTGCTAGACTATGTGTCTCAGACAGAGAGGAGAGGTACATCCTTCAGAATGGTCACAGACAGTCGAGTGGGAGTTGTTTTGGCTCAGGGAGGAAGAGGAGATATTTACATTTCTGAAACTATTTCTTTGACAGACAGATGTCAGTAGGGTTGTGGGTGGCTGGGTAAAAATGAAGCATGACCGGGGTATGACAAGCCATCAACATAGTTCTGGGACGGGTTGTCTAACAAACAGCACATTGTGTGAATGCAATCTACAGATAAATAGCTGTCCAGACTACAAAGTAGAATACAAATTATGTCATTTAACTCTCTGAGGGGTAAATTCATTCTACAGATGTTCTTCCTTTATGAAACAGCCATTCTATTGTATGTTACTCTGTTGACTCTGGTTGCATCCCAAATGGCACCCTATTCCCTATAGAGTACCACAGTGTGAGTCATAATACCCATAAAACCTAGCGGTCAAACAGGGAAATGGTTCCGTTTTTCCACCATTCATTTTTTGCATAGGGGATTTTAGAAACATTAAGGGCTGTTTTTCAAGTAGGCTTACCCTGGCATGATGTTTTGATAACCAGGTAACTGTCTGGGACAAGGTCACTTTTATCAATATATTCGCCTGTATTTACCCCCCAAAAATGAAATGCTAATTAGCTGCTAATGTGGCTATTAGCACTACAAATGCAAAGCTGATCTGGACAAGACTGCGAATCGAGGCAAATGTAAGAATCTCTGGATTAACTATCTAATATTAGCTAAATTCTGTAATGAATAAATTGACAAAATGTCTTTGAAATGACAATTCTGGAACTGACACCTTTGCTAACAGTACCTGTTAGCAAAGGTGTCAGCTAGAGATGACGAGCAGGAGCTTGCAGGGATTTCTAGTCTTGCATGACGTCTACTTTGATGCTAATTAGTATTTTTCAAATCTGAGAGTAAATAGAGGCGAATATAATGATTAAAGTCACCTTGTCCGAGAGAGATTTACATATTTATCAAAACTTCACTCCAGGGAAACACTACACGAAACACAGCCCTTATTTTAAGTGAACAATGGAAAAAATTATTGGAACCATTTCCCTGTTTGACCGCTAGGTTTTATGGGTATTATGACACCTCCACTGTGGAGCTCTATATAGCGCACTACTTTTGAGTCCCATGGACCCTGGTTAAAAGTAGTGCACTATGCAAACAAATAGGGGTCAATTTGGTTGTGTGTAACCTAGCGTAATTGACAGAAACTACCTCATTTAGATTTTAGAATGGGGAAAAAAGTTGACTGCAACCAGGCTTGAGGTGTAATGGGAACAAATGTAGCATGGACACATGAAAGCCATGCTTCCTGAAATAGATCTGATAGCGTTCTTACAGGTAGGTATAAGATCCAGCTGAAATGGGCAAAGCTGAAATGCTTCATGTTTTTAAGTAGAAATACCAACTCATGCCATCTTGGTTGTGAGACATACTGATGTTATTGATTGGGGGAAAAAATGTCTGTCATGATTTACAGCATTTATTTATTTTTTTGCAGTAAATTGGTTGTTAATATCTGTCTCAAAGGAGATATTGTGCCATTTGATAGATATCTAATGTTCGCATAAATGAGGACTGTAGGCTACCTTTTAATGAGCAGTTTGTGTGAGGAGAGAGTGGTTGGGTGGCCTAGTGGAGATTTAGTCAGTGCTGTGATGTACAACCCTCAGACCAGCCGCTGACGTTATCTTAATGACATGATTAATGGAACTAGGTCACTGACTGAGTGGGGGAGCGGAGCGCGCAGTGTGTAGGAGGAAACTTCTCTATTGTGATCACTAAATAGTTCAAGATAGCAGTAAACGCACACACACAGACACACACACACGCACACACAGGCCATCAATCATGCATGTTAGGTTGCTGTGAGCAGTAAGGATAATTGCGGTGTTATGTTAGGAGCATAATCAGCAGGATAATTATGATTGTTCGACATGGGAGGCTGTGCCTGGACTATCGCTAGTCTCATTTACCAAGGAACAATTATTACAATGAGTTGAGGGAATTGCAGCCAGTCTGTGGTTGTAACTTGTAGGGACAACGTTTTGGGTCATTTTGTGAATGTGTACTTGGATGTTCTCTCTATCGTTCTCATCTGTAGTTTTTATGCGACAGCTGTGATGGAAACAGGAAGTTTCGGTAGAATTTTGTAAATGCCGACAGATCATTTGTTCGTTTGACATAGTGTGGTGTTTTTTGTGTCTGTAAAATTAATTATGCGAGGAATGGCGGTGGAAACACTTTTATGAGCAGATATTGATATAATGATCATATCGAAGTAAACGCACGCAATAATATGGTGTGTGGTCCTCCCGCTACAATTCAGGAAGCATGCAGTTTATTAGGCTTAAATAAAGATTAATCAGATTAAATAAGTTATAATGAACTTCACAGGGTGGTGAAAGCGCACGGTGACGAGCTTGATGCTCTTTTCCAATAAATATCCAAGGTATTATTCTGGTGAGATGCTTGACTGCCCTTTGACAAATAAACATATTATCCACAATATCATCATCTTATCTGTATCTGCGATCTGTTTATGGCGTCAAATGAGCCTCTAAAGTCCATTGCACACAAGATGGCTCTATTGAGCAAGATGAAACATCATTGAGCAAGCAAACACTGAGCCGAGAGCACAGAGGATGGGCTCCGCGAGCAGAGGATGGGTCCCGCGAGCAGAGGGTGGGTCCCGCAAGCAGAGGATGGGTCCCCCGAGCAGAGGATGGGTCCCGCGAGCAGAGGATGGGTCCCGCAAGCAGAGGATGAGTGCCGCTAGAGCACAGACTAGTCGAGAGCGCAAAGGATGTCTCCTGCGAGCGGACAGGATGTCTCCTGCGAGCGGACAGGATGTCTCCTGCGAGCGGACAGGATGTCTCCTGCGAGCGGACAGGATGTCTCCTGCGAGCGGACAGGATGTCTCCTGCGACCTGACAGGATGTCTCCTGCGAGCTGACAGGATGTCTCCTACGAGAGGACAGGATGTCTCCTGCGAGCGGACAGGATGTCTCCTGCGAGAGGACAGGATGTCTCCTGCGAGAGGACAGGATGTCTCCTGCGAGAGGACAGGATGTTTCCTGCGAGAGGACAGGATGTTTCTTGTGGCAGATGTCTGTGGAGGGGTTCCTGACCACGCTCAGACAGCGGTATTGCTGGAAAGTGTCCTAGGCACCGTTGGTGGCCAAGTCACCTCCCTCAGAACCATTGGTGGCCAGGTCACCTCCCTCAGAACTAGTGAACATCTCCAAGTTCTTACAGTGGGACATCAGCACAATCTATAGACAGCACAGAAAAATACAGAAGATGGAACTAGATTTAGTATGGAGTCGAAGGGATGAATCACAACTTCAAATCCTTGTTGCTCGAAGTTCTATGCATGATATACAGAACTAACCGAGTCAATGAGTGTATATGGGGGCTGGACATCACTGAGTGCAGAGGAGAGGGGCAAGCTCAGATGAACAGTGTTGTCCATCCCTGCCTCAACAGAGGAGGAGCACCACATATCTGAGGAGATAAGAGAGATAGGGATGTCGCAAAACACTGCGCTAAATTTTGCAAACAAAACACAGGTCTGTAATACAGGGTGTATACAGACTGAGTAGACTAATATACACAAAACATATACTGCGTGTACAGTACAAAACATTGCCAGTATCAGATTCAGAGCGTCACAATTGTATATAATACTCTGCAACTGGAGGGACAATGGGAAAGTAATGCTGCCTGTTGATTTACTGGTAACCCCACTTTTGAGAAATGGCCCTTGAAAAGATTCAGTTCAGTTTTTATACTTCATTGTTCACACCCATTCAGCATCATTCACACCGTCTTAAGCCTTAGTCCCACCCATCTCTTTAAGGATTCACGTGAGTCTATGTGCTAATCAGAGTGAGTAAGGTAGTGTAGTAAACAACCAAAGGTTTCAAGTATAAATGTGGAAAGTAGTAGCCTAAAATTAGGAAAAACTCTAGGTAAAAATACACTTTATAAAGAATGTAAGATTAATAAAAGTAGTGCGAATCATGTTGGTGGTAAATAAAATAATCAAAATATGTGTTGTTTATGCTTTACATATCATGTGTTGTTGTCATCCACACTGCTACTTTTGTCACATGAGATGTTAGCAGCTTTCCACCAAAGTGTTGGTGTCCTGGGTGGCGTCCTGGTAAAACTAATGCATTATCCTCTGCATAGTAGTTGATGATGTTCTCGTTGCCAAGTCCTCCTGCTTCAGGGGTAACCTGTTCTTGCTTGCAATGAAAACACATTGAACTTTAGATTTTTATTCAGTACATGGAAACTACTTTCATCACGCACTGATTTTCATCTGCAACAAGTCCTTTGCTGGAAACACCACTGGTGGGGAATTCCACATATGTTCTTTATGCAGATTTTAGAAAATTCCCAGACATATAGTGCTGGGGTGATGTGACGATCAGGAAGTAGAGGTTAAATTCTTATTCAATGAAAATAGTTCATCTTTGTGGCTTTTTAAAAATAATATATTCCATTAAGAAATTGTACCGGTAATGTACATGGGAAAAGACAGTGAGACCATCTCAGTGAATTCCGTTGTAATAGAAAAGTGAAGGAATACATACAGAATACACGGAAACAAAGCAGACCTGGGAGAGAAATCAGTTAAACAAGCCATGCTTAATTGAGCACTTAGTCTAAGTAGTCAAGGGGCAAGGTGAGAGTGACCCTGGTAGAAAGTGTGTGTGTGTGTTTCCGCGTCTGTCTGTGTGTGCTTGTGAGTGTTTATGCTCCTGTGTGTGTGTGTTTCCGCGTCTGTCTGTGTGTGCTTGTGAGTGTTTATGCTCCTGTGTGTGTGTGTGTATGTGACTAGTAGTGATGGGGGGATTGATACAGTTACAATGGCTTGCGAAAGTATTCACCCCCGTTGGCATTTTTCTATTTGGTTGCCTTACAACCTGGAATTAAAATGGATTTTTGGGGGGTTTGTATCATTTGATTTACATAACATGCCTACCACTTTGAAGATGCATAATATTTTGTATTGTGAAACAAACAAGAAATAAGACAACAAACAGAAACCTTGAGCGTGTATAACTATTCACCCCCCAAAGTCAATACTTTGTAGAGCCACCTTTTGCAGCAATTACAGCTGCAAGTCTCTTGGGGTATGTCTCTATAAGCTTGACACACATTGCCACTGGGATTGTTGCCCATTCTTCAAGGCAAAACTGCTCCAGCTCCTTCAATTTGGATTGGTACAGCAATCTTTAAGTCATATCACAGATTCTCAATTGGATTGAGGTCTGGGCATTGAATAGGCCATTCCAAGACATTTAAATGTTTCCCCTTAAACCAATCAAGTGTTGCTTTAGCAGTATGCTTGGGATCATTGACCTGCTGGAAGGTGAACCTCCGCCCCAGTCTTAAATCTCTGGAAGACTGAAACATGTTTCTCTCAAGAATTTCCCTGTATATAACACCATCCATCGTTCCTTCAATTCTGACCCGTTTCCCAGTCCCTGCCAATAAAAAACATCCCCACAGGATGATGCTACCACCACCATGCTTCACTGTGATGGAATGGTGTTTCCGGGGTGATGAGAGGTGTTGGGTTTGCACCAGACATTGTGTTTTCCTTGATGGCCAAAAAGCTAACTTTTTGTCTAATCTGTCCAGAGTACCTTCTTCCTTCTGTTTGGGGAGTCTCCCGCATGCCTTTTGGTGAACACCAAACGTGTTTGCTTATATTTTTCTTTAAGAAACTGCCTTTTTCTGGCCTCTCTTCCGTAAAGCCTAGATCTGTGAAGTATACTGCTTAAAGTGGTCCTATGGACAGAAACTCCAATCTCCGCTGTGGAGCTTTGCAGCTCCTTCAGGGTTATCTTTGGTCTCTTTGTTGCCTCTCTGATTAATTCCCTCCTTGCCTGGTCCTGAGTTTTGGTGGGTAGCCCTCTTTTGACAGGTGTGTTGTTTGTCTATTTTTTTTATTTTTTATTTTTTATTTATTTCACCTTTATTTAACCAGGTAGGCTAGTTGAGAACAAGTTCTCATTTACAACTGCGACCTGGCCAAGATAAAGCATAGCAGTGTGAACAGACAACACAGAGTTACACATGGAGTAAACAATAAACAAGTCAATAACACAGTAGAGAAAAAAGGGGAGTCTATATACGAACTGTGTGGAAAAGGCATGAGGAGGTAGGCAAATAATTACAATATTGCAGATTAACACTGGAATGATAAATTATCATGTACAGGTAGAGATATTGGTGTGCAAAAGAGCAGAAAAGTAAATAAATAAAAACTGTGGGGATGAGGTAGGTGAAAATGGGTGGGCTATTTACCAATAGATTATGTACAGCTGCAGCGATCGGTTAGCTGCTCAGATAGCTGATGTTTGAAGTTGGTGAGGGAGATAAAGGTCTCCAACTTCAGCGATTTTTGCAATTCGTTCCAGTCACAGGCAGCAGAGTACTGGAACGAAAGGCGGCCGAATGAGGTGTTGGCTTTAGGGATGATCAGTGAGATACACCTGCTGGAGCGCGTGCTACGGATGGGTGTTGCCAACGTGACCAGTGAACTGAGATAAGGCGGAGCTTTACCTAGCATTGCCTTGTAGACGACCTGGAGCCAGTGGGTCTTGCGACGAATATGTAGCGAGGGCCAGCCGACTAGAGCATACAAGTCGCAGTGGTGGGTAGTATAAGGTGCTTTAGTGACAAAACGGATGGCACTGTGATAAACTGCATCCAGTTTGCTGAGAAGAGTGTTGGAAGCAATTTTGTAGATGACATCGCCGAAGTCGAGGATCGGTAGGATAGTCAGTTTTACTAGGGTAAGCTTGGCAGCGTGAGTGAAGGAGGCTTTGTTACGGAATAGAAAGCCGACTCTTGATTTTATATTTGATTGGAGATGTTTGATATGGGTCTGGAAGGAGAGTTTGCAGTCTAGCCAGACACCTAGATACTTATAGGTGTCCACATATTCAAGGTCGGAACCATCCAGTGTGGTGATGCTAGTCGGGCATGCGGGTACAGGCAGCGATCGGTTGAAAAACATGCATTTGGTTTTACTAGCGTTTAAGAGCAGTTGGAGGCCACGGAAGGAGTGTTGTATGGCATTGAAGCTTGTTTGGAGGTTAGATAGCACAGTGTCCAATGACGGGCCGAAAGTATATAGAATGGTGTCGTCTGCATAGAGGTGGATCAGGGAATCGCCCGCAGCAAGAGCAACATCATTGATATATACAGAGAAAAGAGTCGGCCCGAGAATTGAACCCTGTGGCACCCCCATAGAGACTGCCAGAGGACCGGACAGCATGCATTTCATGGTGCTCCGTGGGATTTTCAAAGTTTCTGATATTTTTTATAACCCAATCCTGATTTGTACTCCACAACTTTGCCGCTGACTTGTTTGGAGAGCTCCTTGGTCTTCATAGTGCCGCTTGCTTGGTGGTGCCCCTTGCTTAGTGGTGTTGCAGACTCTGGGGCCTTTCAGAACAGGTCTGTATATAGTGAGATCATGTGACAGATCATGTGACACTTGGATTGCACACAGGTGGACTTTATTTAACTTATTATGTGACGTCTGAATGTAGTTGGTTACACAAGATCTTATTTAGGACCTTCATAGCAAAGGGGGTGAATACATATGCACCCACCACTTTTCAGTTTTACATTTTTATTTAATTTTTTAGAAACAAGTTATTTTTTCCATTTCACTTCACCAATTTGGACTATTTTGTGTATGTCCATTACATGAAACCCCCCCCCAAAAATAAATTTAAATTACAGGTTGTAATGCAACAAAATAGTAAAATGGCCAAGGGGGTGAATACTTTTGCAAGGCACTGTACATAAAGGGATATTATTTTGGACGATATATTATATCGTATCATTTTGACAATATTGCATTATTATTTTTGCACTAATTGGCTGGGACTGCACCAAAACTCCAGTATTCTTCCTTCATAGCTTGTTCTACATCTTCTTTTTAAATAGGGAGCAGTAGAAATATGGCGAGGAATATGTTTGGAACATCAAATTGCAATAAAATCACAGTATCAAATCGCAATAAACATATAATCGTAGGAATCGCAAAATACATATTGTATCGGCACCTAAGCATTGTGATAATATTGTATCGTGAGGTCCCTGGCAAATCCCAGACCTACTGTGTATAGATATAGGATCTCAATTTGATCAGGAGGACATGGAAACTTGTAGTGTATTCAAGGTTTAAAAAGGCTTCTAAAGTTGATCAATTCCACTTTAAAATTTCAAACTTGATTTGCCCGTAAAATGTATCAACTAGGCTTGGGCGGTATCCAGGTTATCTTACCTTCATACCGACCTTCTGCCATACCGGGATATTCGGTAATACCTGAACTAAACCCCACTGATATGCTCAATCTGAAGGTTAGCAATGCTAACAAATGTATGTCACATCCCATAGAGAATGCTAACTAAATGCTAACGAGTGCATTGTGAATATTTTGTACAGTTTCTGACCTAAACTATACAAGTGACTCAAAATGCTACTCACAGTTTTCTGCACACACAGAACAAATATAAACTAACAAGGCTCTTAGTCCAGGAGGGGATTCTCTGCTGTTACCAAGTGAGTTGTTGTCATGTTGTGTTGCTAACATGCTGTGTTGTCATGTGTTGCTGCCTTGCTATGTTGTTGTCTTAGGTCTCTCTTTATGTAGTGCTGTGTTGTCTCTCTTGTCGTGATGTGTGTTTGTCCTAATTTGCCTTTTGGCAGGCCGTCATTCTAAATAAGAATTTGTTCTTAACTGACTTGTGCACGTGCTGCACAACGGTGAGTGACTCAGAAGACTCTGGTCTCTTGTTGTTGTGTGCTTGTAAAACCACGTGACTGAGGACTACCGATAATCATTTGACAGGTGAAATGAAGAACGCAATGTTCTTTATCTCTTAATGTATTACAAAAGTTGACTGCAGGCATTTACTTAAAAAGTAGGTACAAATATTCAAATGTATTAAAAAATATATATATATAGTTTTGATGGAATTGAAAAACCATCCCATGGCTATTTCCAAATACCCTGGCATATGGTATATATGGTATACTGCCCAAGCCTAGTATCAACCCCTACAAAACATTTCCATGAAATATGTTTCATATAATAATTAACATTTCCTGTTTCTGCAGGATTATTTTCCTTCTGTAGCAAACTGGCTCAAACAATGCTCTTCTATAACAAGATCTTAATCAACTGAGGTACTCAAAGTGCTTTACATAGGAAGGTGGAAACTCACCACATCCAGGTGAGGTGTGATATATGAGGGCGATGATTAGGTGGCCAGGTTGTGAGTTTACCCATGACAACAGTGTTAACACCCCTACTCTTACGATAAGTCCCATGGGATAATGACCACAGAGAGTCAGGACACCATTTTAACGTCCCATCCAAAAGACAGTGGCACCCTTCGCAGGGCAATGTCCCCATCACTGCCATGGGGCATTAGGATCTCCTTAGACCAGAGAGAATAATGCTTTCTACTGGCCCTACAGCACCACTTCCAGCAGCATTTGGTCTCCCATCTAGAAACCAATCAGGACTGACCCTGCTTAGCTTCAGAAGCAAGCCAGCAATGGGATGCAGGGTGGTATGCAAAGCCATGGAATTTAGAGAGAAATTGACAGTGAACTTGCTGAACTATGGCATCTGTGATAGTGTACTATAGACCACTAACTGTGCATTATCAGTGATTGTTCAGATTGAGATGAAGCATAATAGCATGTTTACGGCATGTGATTGCCTAAACAATTTGTTTGATTTGTGATGCAAAAATGTTGAGGGCAAACTAAGGCCTATATTTTCAACTGATTTTGATGCAAAAATCAAAAAGTTCAGATAATTACCAACCTTGTGTTTCTACTGGAAATGAAGAAATATAAATAAACATAAGTACTGTCAACAACAAAAAAAGACTCAAAGAAAGAACCCTTGGCACTGTGTGAGAGTGTGTGTGTGTGTGTGTGTTTCTCTGGATGAGCTGTACACTGGGAGAACACAGGTTTTACAGTAAGCCCCTGCCAAGATCCAGCCTCTTCATTTAGCTCTCAGTCCCACCATGCAGACAGACCCCTACACACACAGACGCCTACACACACACACACACACACACACACACACACACACACACACACACAAACCCATTTCCCTACCTCATCCCCTCTGTTAACTGTATCAAGATGATGAGTGTTTAGGCCAGTGCAGTAATCACAATGTGATTTGTTGTGCTCGGGAGCCAATTTGTATCTTTACTGCATGGGGGAAATATCCTGTGTGTGTGGTGAGAGTTGTGTGTGTGTGTGTGTAAGAGCATCTTGCGACAAGGCTTTGGTTAGGTAAGCTCAAATGTATAGGCACGTTAGATTATGTGTGAGGTGGAGCGTGTAGAGGATGATGGTTTAGGAAGAGGACGTTGGCAGAGGAAGAGGTCATATTTGATCATGAGAAACAACTGAACTCGTTTGGAATTTGTTTACAATTTCATTATCCCTTCAAAAGGGACAAGAGCGTCACATTGAAATCAAGGCAGACACAAATTGTGAACATAAAGGGAATAAAGACAACTATGCCCTGTCTAGAAATGATGTTGTAAAACTATTGTTGTGTCATGGAAAGGAGCAGGTATCATGACACAAGGCGAGACCCAGATGCAGACACAGGAGGCAGATGGTTAGAGTTAAAGATGTTTAATAAATCCACAGGGAATAGGCAAGAGAATGGTTGTGGACAGGCAAAAGGTCAAAACCAGTTCAGAGTTCAGGAGGTACCGAAGGGCAGGCAGGCTCGAGGTCAGAGCAGGCAGAATGGTCAGGCAGGCGGGCATGGAGTCCAGAAAACAAGCAAGGGTCAGAACCGGGAGGACAAGCAAAAAGAGAAAAGGCAAAGCAGGAAAATGGGGAAACCACTGGTAGGCTTGGACATACAAGACAAACTGGTACAGAGAGACAAGACACACAGGGATACATACACTGGCACAGAGAGACAGAACACACAGGGATACATACACTGGTACAGAGAGACAAGAAACACAGGGATAAATACACTGGTACAGAGAGACAGGAAACACAGGGATACATACACTGGCACAGAGAGACAGAACACACAGGGATACATACACTGGTACAGAGAGACAAGAAACACAGGGATAAATACACTGGTACAGAGAGACAGGAAACACAGGCATAAATACACTGGCACAGAGAGACAGGAAACACAGGGATAAATACACTGGCACAGAGAGACAGGAAACACAGGGATAAATACACTTGTACATAGAGACAGGAACAACAGGGATAAATACACTTGTACAGAGAGACAGGAAACACAGGGATAAATACACTGGCACAGAGAGACAGGAAACACAGGGATACATACAATGGCACAGAGAGACAGGAAACACAGGGATAAATACACTGGCACAGAGAGACAGGAAATACAGGGATAAATACACTTGTACATAGAGACAGGAAACACAGGGATAAATACACTGGCACAGAGAGACAGGAAACACAGGGATAAATACACTGGCACAGAGAGACAGGAAACACAGGGATAAATACACTTGTACAGAGAGACAGGAAACACAGGGATAAATACACTGGTACAGAGAGACAGGAAACACAGGGATACATACACTGGCACAGAGAGACAGGAAATACAGGGATAAATACACTTGTACATAGAGACAGGAAACACAGGGATAAATACACTGGCACAGAGAGACAGGAAACACAGGGATAAATACACTGGCACAGAGAGACAGGAAACACAGGGATAAATACACTTGTACAGAGAGACAGGAAACACAGGGATAAATACACTGGTACAGAGAGACAGGAAACACAGGGATAAATACACTGGCACAGAGAGACAGGAAACACAGGGATAAATACACTTGTACAGAGAGACAGGAAACACAGGGATAAATACACTTGTACATAGAGACAGGAAACACAGGGATAAATACACTGGCACAGAGAGACAGGAAACACAGGGATACATACACTGGCACAGAGAGACAAGAAACACAGGGATACATACACTGGCACAGAGAGACAAGAAACACAGGGATAAATACACTGGTACAGAGAGACAGGAAACACAGGGATAAATACACTGGCACAGAGAGACAGGAAACACAGGGATAAATACACTGGCACAGAGAGACAGGAAACACAGGGATAAATACACTTGTACAGAGAGACAGGAAACACAGGGATAAATACACTGGCACAGAGAGACAGGAAACACAGGGATACATACAATGGCACAGAGAGACAGGAAACACAGGGATAAATACACTGGCACAGAGAGACAGGAAACACAGGGATAAATACACTTGTACATAGAGACAGGAAACACAGGGATAAATACACTGGTACAGAGAGACAGGAAACACAGGGATAAATACACTGGCACAGAGAGACAGGAAACACAGGGATACATACACTGGCACAGAGAGACAAGAAACACAGGGATACATACACTGGCACAGAGAGACAAGAAACACAGGGATAAATACACTGGTACAGAGAGACAGGAAACACAGGGATAAATACACTGGTACAGAGAGACAGGAAACACAGGGATAAATACACTGGCACAGAGAGACAGGAAACACAGGGATAAATACACTTGTACAGAGAGACAGGAAACACAGGGATAAATACACTGGCACAGAGAGACAGGAAACACAGGGATACATACAATGGCACAGAGAGACAGGAAACACAGGGATAAATACACTGGCACAGAGAGACAGGAAACACAGGGATAAATACACTTGTACATAGAGACAGGAAACACAGGGATAAATACACTGGTACAGAGAGACAGGAAACACAGGGATAAATACACTTGTACAGAGAGACAGGAAACACAGGGATAAATACACTGGCACAGAGAGACAGGAAACACAGGGATAAATACACTGGCACAGAGAGACAGGAAACACAGGGATAAATACACTGGGGAAAATAAGCATCACCTGGAGGGGTGGAGACAGTAACGAGGACAGGTGAAACAGATCAGGGTGTCACAGCGGTGATCTTCACACTACCCCAGTTGTCAGTGTCTTATAGGGTGATGCTGTGAGAAGAACTGACTGACCTGTACTCTACCTATTGGTATTACATTTTAAACATTTGGCAGAAGCTCTTATCCAGATCAACTTACAGTCAGTAGATTGATTTCAACTGAAGTAGTTAGTAACTGACTGTACTGGGTTGTACATAATGTTTACTGCTACTTTCATTCTGATTGGATTGACTCATGTCTGGGCCATGTTCTGTACAGCACGCTAGCAAAACAAAAATGAGCATTTGTTTTTGGATAAGTTCAATTACAACAAAAGCCATTTTCAGACTTTAGAGCTGTGTGTAAAAAAATACATCTGTATATATTAAAAAATATATTATATATTTTTTTACAGCTAATTACTGTGCTCTGTTTTCATGGTTTACATTTAGCTGTTAATGTAACTTAAGACAACTCCACTAACAACAGTAACTTTCTAAAATCAACCTTGTGAATAAGGTGTCTTGCTTTGTGTGACTAGAGGGCAGAAGAGAGCTATGTGTAAGGCTTTTTTTGCATCAGAAACACATTTTTAATCTTTCAGGGCATGACATTTACTTCAGTGTTGGCAATATGACGACAAGCCTCCAACGCAAAAATGTATAGTGGTATTCAGTTTATCTGCTGTCAATTTGAAATTATCATTTTTTATATCAACTGACAATTATTTTATATCAATTGACAAAGATGTTTAAAGAAAACATTACAAATATCTTCCCAGCCTTGTTGCTGTATCAAAATGGGTATGCCTCCTCCCACATGTTCTTACTAAAAGACTAGAGTAACACAGGATGCATCTCATATAAAGACTTAGTTAACTACAGTAACACAGGATGCATCTCATATAAAGACTTAGTTAACTACAGTAACACAGGATGCATCTCATATATAAAGACTTAGTTAACTACAGTAACACAGGATGCATCTCATATAAAGACTTAGTTAACTACAGTAACACAGGATGCATCTCATATATAAAGACTTAGTTAGCTACAGTAACACAGGATGCATCTCATATATAAAGACTTAGTTAGCTACAGTAACACAGGATGCATCTCATATAAAGACTTAGTTAACTACAGTAACACAGGATGCATCTCATATAAAGACTTAGTTAACTACAGTAACACAGGATGCATCTCATATATAAAGACTTAGTTAGCTACAGTAACACAGGATGCATCTCATATAAAGACTTAGTTAACTACAGTAACACAGGATGCATCTCATATATAAAGACTTAGTTAACTACAGTAACACAGGATGCATCTCATATATAAAGACTTAGTTAGCTACAGTAACACAGGATGCATCTCATATAAAGACTTAGTTAACTACAGTAACACAGGATGCATCTCATATATAAAGACTTAGTTAACTACAGTAACACAGGATGCATCTCATATATAAAGACTTAGTTAGCTACAGTAACACAGGATGCATCTCATATAAAGACTTAGTTAACTACAGTAACACAGGATGCATCTCATATATAAAGACTTAGTTAGCTACAGTAACACAGGATGCATCTCATATAAAGACTTAGTTAACTACAGTAACACAGGATGCATCTCATATATAAAGACTTAGTTAGCTACAGTAACACAGGATGCATCTCATATAAAGACTTAGTTAACTACAGTAACACAGGATGCATCTCATATATAAAGACTTAGTTAGCTACAGTAACACAGGATGCATCTCATATAAAGACTTAGTTAACTACAGTAACACAGGATGCATCTCATATAAAGACTTAGTTAGCTACAGTAACACAGGATGCATCTCATATATAAAGACTTAGTTAACTACAGTAACACAGGATGCATCTCATATATAAAGACTTAGTTAACTACAGTAACACAGGATGCATCTCACATATAAAGACTTAGTTAGTTACAGTAACACAGGATGCATCTCATATAAAGACTTAGTTAACTACAGTAACACAGGATGCATCTCATATAAAGACTTAGTTAGCTACAGTAACACAGGATGCATCTCATATATAAAGACTTAGTTAACTACAGTAACACAGGATGCATCTCATATATAAAGACTTAGTTAACTACAGTAACACAGGATGCATCTCATATATAAAGACTTAGTTAACTACAGTAACACAGGATGCATCTCATATATAAAGACTTAGTTAACTACAGTAACACAAGATGCTTCTCATATAAAGACTTAGTTAACTACAGTAACACAGGATGCATCTCATATATAAAGACTTAGTTAACTACAGTAACACAGGATGCATCTCATATATAAATACTTAGTTAACTACAGTAACACAAGATGCTTCTCATATAAAGACTTAGTTAACTACAGTAACACAGGATGCATCTCATATATAAAGACTTAGTTAACTACAGTAACACAGGATGCATCTCATATATAAAGACTTAGTTAACTACAGTAACACAGGATGCATCTCATATATAAAGACTTAGTTAACTACAGTAACACAGGATGCATCTCATATAAAGACTTAGTTAACTACAGTAACACAGGATGCATCTCATATATAAAGACTTAGTTAACTACAGTAACACAGGATGCATCTCATATAAAGACTTAGTTAACTACATTAACACAGGATGCATCTCATATAAAGACTTAGTTAACTACAGTAACACAGGATGCATCTCATATATAAAGACTTAGTTAACTACAGTAACACAGGATGCATCTCATATAAAGACTTAGTTAGCTACAGTAACACAGGATGCATCTCATATAAAGACTTAGTTAACTACAGTAACACAGGATGCATCTCATATAAAGACTTAGTTAGCTACAGTAACACAGGATGCATCTCATCTATAAAGACTTAGTTAACTACAGTAACACAGGATGCATCTCATATATAAAGACTTAGTTAACTACAGTAACACAGGATGCATCTCATATATAAAGACTTAGTTAACTACAGTAACACAGGATGCATCTCATATAAAGACTTAGTTAACTACAGTAACACAGGATGCATCTCATATATAAAGACTTAGTTAACTACAGTAACACAGGATGCATCTCATATATAAAGACTTAGTTAACTACAGTAACACAGGATGCATCTCATATAAAGACTTAGTTAACTACATTAACACAGGATGCATCTCATATAAAGACTTAGTTAACTACAGTAACACAGGATGCATCTCATATAAAGACTTAGTTAACTACAGTAACACAGGATGCATCTCATATATAAAGACTTAGTTAACTACAGTAACACAGGATGCATCTCATATATAAAGACTTAGTTAACTACAGTAACACAGGATGCATCTCATATAAAGACTTAGTTAACTACATTAACACAGGATGCATCTCATATAAAGACTTAGTTAACTACAGTAACACAGGATGCATCTCATATATAAAGACTTAGTTAACTACAGTAACACAGGATGCATCTCATATATAAAGACTTAGTTAACTACAGTAACACAGGATGCATCTCATATAAAGACTTAGTTAGCTACAGTAACACAGGATGCATCTCATATAAAGACTTAGTTAACTACATTAACACAGGATGCATCTCATATATAAAGACTTAGTTAACTACAGTAACACAGGATGCATCTCATATAAAGACTTAGTTAACTACAGTAACACAGGATGCATCTCATATATAAAGACTTAGTTAACTACAGTAACACAGGATGCATCTCATATAAAGACTTAGTTAACTACAGTAACACAGGATGCATCTCATATAAAGACTTAGTTAGCTACAGTAACACAGGATGCATCTCATCTATAAAGACTTAGTTAACTACAGTAACACAGGATGCATCTCATATATAAAGACTTAGTTAACTACAGTAACACAGGATGCATCTCATATATAAAGACTTAGTTAGCTACAGTAACACAGGATGCATCTCATATATAAAGACTTAGTTAACTACAGTAACACAGGATGCATCTCATATATAAAGACTTAGTTAACTACAGTAACACAGGATGCATCTCATATATAAAGACTTAGTTAACTACAGTAACACAAGATGCATCTCATATAAAGACTTAGTTAACTACAGTAACACAGGATGCATCTCATATATAAAGACTTAGTTAACTACAGTAACACAGGATGCATCTCATATATAAAGATTTAGTTAACTACAGTAACACAGGATGCATCTCATATATAGACTTAGTTAACTACAGTAACACAGGATGCATCTCATATAAAGACTTAGTTAACTACAGTAACACAGGATGCATCTCATATAAAGACTTAGTTAACTACAGTAACACAGGATGCATCTCATATATAAAGACTTAGTTAATTACAGTAACACAGGATGCATCTCATATATAAAGACTTAGTTAACTACAGTAACACAGGATGCATCTCATATAAAGACTTAGTTAACTACAGTAACACAGGATGCATATTCATATATAAAGTGTGAGTTAATTACAGAGAAAAGATGACACTTGAACTACAGTAACACAGGATGCATCTCATATATAAAGACTTGAACTACAGTAACACAGGATGCATCTCATATATAAAGACTTGAACTACAGTACACATGTGGTAAATCCTCAGCTCTCTCTATGGCTCTGCAGTGCAAAAGTGACCATGGTGGGACCATAGAGCCCAGAGGCAAAAATATAGGGACAAATATATTATGTCACTGTAGGTGTCTCAGGTTAATATAGGGACAAATATATTATGTCACTGTAGGTGTCTCAGGTCAATATAGGGACAAATATATTATGTCTCTGTAGGTGTCTCAGGTTAATATAGGAACAAATATATTATGTCTCTGTAGGTGTTTCAGGTTAATATAGAGACAAATATATTATGTCACTGTAGGTGTCTCAGGTCAATATAGGGACAAATATATTATGTCACTGTAGGTGTCTCAGGTTAATATAGGGACAAATATATTATGTCACTGTAGGTGTCTCAGGTTAATATAGAGACAAATATATTATGTCACTGTAGGTGTCTCAGGTCAATATAGGGACAAATATATTATGTCTCTGTAGGTGTTTCAGGTTAATATAGAGACAAATATATTATGTCACTGTAGGTGTCTCAGGTTAATATAGGAACAAATATATTATGTCTCTGTAGGTGTTTCAGGTTAATATAGAGACAAATATATTATGTCACTGTAGGTGTTTCAGGTTAATATAGGAACAAATATATTATGTCACTGTAGGTGTCTCAGGTTAATATAAGGACAAATATATTATGTCTCTGTAGGTGTCTCACGATAATATAGGGACAAATATATTATGTCACTGTAGGTGTCTCAGGTCAATATAGGGACAAATATATTATGTCACTGTAGGTGTCTCAGGTCAATATAGGGACAAATATATTATGTCTCTGTAGGTGTCTCAGGTTAATATAGGGACAAATATATTATGTCACTGTTGGTGTCTCACGTTAATATATGGACAAATATATTATGTCACTGTAGGTGTCTCAGGTTAATATAGGGACAAATATATTATGTCACTGTAGGTGTCTCAGGTTAATATAGGGACAAATATATTATGTCACTGTAGGTGTCTCACGTTAATATATGGACAAATATATTATGTCACTGTAGGTGTCTCAGGTTAATATAGGGACAAATATATTATGTCACTGTAGGTGTCTCAGGTTAATATAGGGACAAATATATTATGTCACTGTAGGTGTCTCACGTTAATATAGGGACAAATATATTATGTCACTGTAGGTGTCTCACGTTAATATAGGGACAAATATATTATGTCACTGTAGGTGTCTCAGGTCAATGGTTCAAAAGCTTTCACATTATCTCCAACCTTGGTCTGTGACTACTACTGTGACGTTGAGATGTTGAAAGGTTAAAATATGGATTCACTGCTGTGTCAGTCGCACACCATTTAACACAGTCCTGGACTCGTTGGAAAGGATCTCAAATCCACATCAAAAACAGGACGATTTTATGCCGATTTTCTTTACCTAAAAGGTCATTTCTGAGATCATCATGTCTCCGTCCCAAATGGAAGCCTATTCCCTGTACAGTGCACTACTTTTAACTGGGACCCATAGGGCTCTGGTCATAAATAGTGCACTATGTAGGGAATAGGGTGCCATTCTTGTTTTATTACTGAAACGGTTTTCCAACAACAGGAATTCATACTGAAACCATCAATATGTTAGGAAGAAGTGGAGCACAGCAGAGGGAGCACAGCAGAGGGAGCACAGCAGAGGGAGTAGGTAGAGGGAGCAGGTAGAGGGAGCACAGCAGAGGGAGCAAAGCAGAGGGAGCACAGCAGAGGGAGCAAAGCAGAGGGAGCAAAGCAGAGGGAGCAAAGCAGAGGGAGCAAAGCAGAGGGAGCAATGCAGAGGGAGCAAAGCAGAGAGAGCACAGCAGAGGGAGCAGGTAGAGGGAGCAGGTAGAGGGAGCACAGCAGAGGGAGCAAGCAGAGGGAGCACAGCAGAGGGAGTAGGTAGAGGGAGCAGGTAGAGGGAGCACAGCAGAGGGAGCACAGCAGAGGGAGCACAGCAGAGGGAGCACAGCAGAGGGAGCACAGCAGAGGGAGCAAAGCAGAGGGAGCAATGCAGAGGGAGCAAAGCAAGGGAGCAAAGCAGAGGGAGCACAGCAGAGGGAGCACAGCAGAGGGAGTAGGTAGAGGGAGCACAGCAGAGGGAGCACAGCAGAGGGAGCACAGCAGAGGGAGCACAGCAGAGGGAGCACAGCAGAGGGAGTAGGTAGAGGGAGCACAGCAGAGGGAGCACAGCAGAGGGAGCACAGCAGAGGGAGAACAGCAGAGGGAGCACAGCAGAGGGAGCACAGCAGAGGGAGCAGGTAGAGGGAGCACAGCAGAGGGAGCACAGCAGAGGGAGCACATCAGAGGGAGTAGGTAGAGGGAGCACAGCAGAGGGAGCACAGCAGAGGGAGCACAGCAGAGGGAGCACAGCAGAGGGAGCACGCAGAGGAAGCAGGTAGAGATAGCACGCAGAGGAAGCAGGTAGAGGGAGCACGCAGAGGGAGCACAGCAGCTCACTGGCTGGTTATAGTAGGGGGAGAGGGAGAGTAGTGGATGACAGAGGAGGAAAAAGAGGGATAGAGGGATGGGGGAGGCTAATTGAGAAGGGTATCGTTATCAGTGGTTTGACAGTTGGGCTGATCACTCAGCCGTGCGTGTGTATGCATGTAATGTGTGAGTGTGTGAGTGTGTGAGTGATGCGAGTGTGTGAGTGATGCTTTCTCGATAAGAACAATCCCACAGAAGCCTTTGGCAGAACAGAACACACAGGTCGGTGAGGTGCACTGTGGGTACGTTCCAAATGACTTATAGTGGACTACAAAGGGAACAGGGTACTATTTGAGATGCACTCAGTATGTATGGGGCCATTGGGACGTATTGATGTTAACGTCTTCAAAATGCGTGTACCTACAGTGTGCGTGGCAGGGGAGGTGATTTTAAATCCTAACGTTTAGGGTAAGGTTTGTGCATGCGTGTACCTACAGTGTGCGTGAAAGGGGAGGTGATTTTAAATCCTAACATTTAGGGTAAGGTTTGTGCATGCGTGTACCTACAGTGTGCGTGGCAGGGGAGGTGATTTTAAATCCTAACGTTTAGAGTAAGGTTTGTGCATGCTTGTACCTAATGTGTGCGTGGCAGGGGAGGTGATTTTAAATCCTAACGTTTAGGGTAAGGTGTGTGCATGCTTGTACCTAATGTGTGCGTGGCAGGGGAGGTGGTTTTAAATCCTAACGTTTAGAGTAAGGTGTGTGCATGCGTGTACCTACAGTGTGCGTGCAGGTGAGGTGATTTTAAATCCTAACATTTAGGGTAAGGTTTGTGCATGCATGTACCTACAATGTGCGTGGCAGGGGAGGTGATTTTAAATCCTAACGTTTAGGGTAAGGTTTGTGCATGCGTGTACCTACAGTGTGCGTGAAAGGGGAGGTGATTTTAAATCCTAACGTTTAGGGTAAGGTTTGTGCATGCGTGTACCTACAGTGTGCGTGGCAGGGGAGGTGATTTTAAATCCTAACGTTTAGAGTAAGGTTTGTGCATGCTTGTACCTAATGTGTGCGTGGCAGGGGAGGTGATTTTAAATCCTAACGTTTAGGGTAAGGTGTGTGCATGCGTGTACCTACAGTGTGCGTGCAGGTGAGGTGATTTTAAATCCTAACGTTTAGGGTAAGGTTTGTGCATGCGTGTACCTACAGTGTGCGTGGCAGGGGAGGTGATTTTAAATCCTAACGTTTAGAGTAATGTTTGTGCATGCGTGTACCTACAGTGTGCGTGCAGGTGAGGTGATTTTAAATCCTAACATTTAGGGTAAGGTTTGTGCATGCGTGTACCTACAGTGTGCGTGGCAGGGGAGGTGATTTTAAATCCTAACGTTTAGGGTAAGGTTTGTGCATGCGTGTACCTACAGTGTGCGTGAAAGGGGAGGTGATTTTAAATCCTAACATTTAGGGTAAGGTTTGTGCATGCGTGTACCTACAGTGTGCGTGGCAGGGGAGGTGATTTTAAATCCTAACGTTTAGAGTAAGGTTTGTGCATGCTTGTACCTAATGTGTGCGTGGCAGGGGAGGTGATTTTAAATCCTAACGTTTAGGGTAAGGTGTGTGCATGCTTGTACCTAATGTGTGCGTGGCAGGGGAGGTGGTTTTAAATCCTAACGTTTAGAGTAAGGTGTGTGCATGCGTGTACCTACAGTGTGCGTGCAGGTGAGGTGATTTTAAATCCTAACATTTAGGGTAAGGTTTGTGCATGCATGTACCTACAATGTGCGTGGCAGGGGAGGTGATTTTAAATCCTAACGTTTAGGGTAAGGTTTGTGCATGCGTGTACCTACAGTGTGCGTGAAAGGGGAGGTGATTTTAAATCCTAACGTTTAGGGTAAGGTTTGTGCATGCGTGTACCTACAGTGTGCGTGGCAGGGGAGGTGATTTTAAATCCTAACGTTTAGAGTAAGGTTTGTGCATGCTTGTACCTAATGTGTGCGTGGCAGGGGAGGTGATTTTAAATCCTAACATTTAGGGTAAGGTAGTGCATTCGTGTACCTACAGTGTGCGTGAAAGGGGAGGTGATTTTAAATCCTAACGTTTAGGGTAAGGTTTGTGCATGCGTGTACCTACAGTGTGCGTGGCAGGGGAGGTGATTTTAAATCCTAACGTTTAGAGTAATGTTTGTGCATGCGTGTACCTACAGTGTGCGTGCAGGTGAGGTGATTTTAAATCCTAACATTTAGGGTAAGGTTTGTGCATGCGTGTACCTACAGTGTGCGTGGCAGGGGAGGTGATTTTAAATCCTAACGTTTAGGGTAAGGTTTGTGCATGCGTGTACCTACAGTGTGCGTGGCAGGGGAGTTGATTTTAAATCCTAACGTTTAGGGTAAGGTTTGTGCATGCGTGTACCTACAGTGTGCGTGCAGGTGATAACTCCTCACTAAGTAAATGTCTTCCTTTGCTACATGAGTATTTTCCGTCTCCCTCTGACTTGCTACCTCCCAGGAAGAGGTCTTCGGTGGCCCCCAGGGGTCCTCTGTTCTCCTCTGAATGGCTGTTCACTGAGGTGCCTTTCAGAACTACTCTCTCTTTGGCAGCAGCCTCGCCGTACTGGGCCCAGGGGACAATCTGTCCCGGACACTCATTTATCACCTCATATCCAGACCAATGCAGACTGACACACACACACACACACACACACACACACACACACACACACACACACACACACACACACACACACACACACACACACACACACACACACACACACACACACATACACACACACACACACACACACACACACACACACACACACACACACACACACACACACACACACACACACACACACACACACACACACACACACACACACACACACACACACACACACACACACACACACACACACACACACACACACACACACACACACACACACACACACACACACACACACACACACACACACACACACACACACACACACACACACACACACAGAAACACATAGACACTTAGGAACTATGCTTGTTTGTCTGTCATGATTTTTAAAAATTGCTTTGAGTTAACGGCAAGGCTTTTCTGAAAGGAAATGTTTCCATGTGATTCTGCACAGACCATTGCCATTTTCTATAAATGTTTTGTTTAGTAATGCTACTTTTCTTGCCCCACAAAATGTATTATAATTTATGCTGTAGTTGCTCAGAAGTGCATCATTTAGGATAAATGAATTCTAACGAGCAGTTATGTGTCGTAGTTTTAAAGTTCTGGCAAAGTTTGATAGAAAAGATGTATTGTATTTGAACATGCAGATTGTATTTTTTTATTTTATGAAATAAAGCAAATGCATAATACAAAATAACAGAAAATATGTATTATTATGTCGCAATGCTTAAGGAAAACAATAAACTAAACACAGTATTATAATGCATTTCATTTGTACACAGTATCTTATTCTATAGAAATAATATAACATTTGACTACTAGTATATACAAAATGATACTTGTATATTATTATTATTATTGTTATGATGGATGATGATTGTTACATATTTTAGACTTGGCTGTTGGTAGTCTGAATACGTCAAAAGGGGACAGGGTCAATTAGAGAAAGAGGCAGATGGAGCAGCATTTTATAACCCAAACATCCTTGTCCTGGGTACAGGACTGGGGCTGCTCCCACTTCCCAGATGTCTGTCTGCTGTCTGATAGATTGAACCAGAGCTGGACAGAGAACAGTTAGAAAATAACCCATTGAGAGGGAAACGGCATTTCAAATCAGGGACTAGGTCAGACAGACAGGGAGAGGGGGATGAAATGGCACCGATACAGATGGAAGAAGAGAAAGAGAGAGGTGGCTGATAGAGCTATTCAGGAAGAGAGGGAGGGAGGAGACGTTTGATAGAGGGGAGGAGGATGAGGAGGAGAGATTGGGTTTTCCTGCAGGCTGCTCTGCTCTTGGTCCAGTCTTGCACATAATAATATGAGAATCAGTCAGTCAGAGGCTACGTCCCTGGTCAAAAGTAGTGCACTATGTAGGGAATAGGCTAGGTTGCCATTTGGGGCATATTCAGAGTGTGGGCGGTTACAGTTTGAGCCAGAGAGTTGTTCAGAAGCCTATCAGGTTGTGAATGATACCTATCAGAATAGAACAGGGATGAAAAAGAGCTACATAAAAAGAAAGTCGTCATTGGTTGAAAAAAAACATGTATTTAACCTTTATTTAACTAGGCAAGGACTCTACAGTAGAGTAGATACAGTATAATGTGTTTTTTGCTAGGTAGTTAACGTTAGCTAACGCCAGTTGACTGTACCTGCACCAAAACCCTGGTATTTGTCCTTCTCTAGCCTGTTCTCCATCTTGTTTTTAAATGGGGAGCCAACATGTCAGCACTGTTATTGCCTTTGTTTCCACGCACATTGATTTGGCCCTACGTTTAATGTACGTTGTCCTTGACTTTCTTGAAAGACATCCCCCAAATAAAATGTATTATCACTGATCAACATTAGTTTTTTATGCTCTCTCTTGTCTCTGCAGCAGACATATGGTGAGCCATGAGAAATATGTTTGGAAAATCGAATCGCAATACATATAGAATAGTGAGAATACATACCATATCGTATGATACTGTCTTATCGTGAGGTCCTGTAGCTTCACATTGAGGTTGATCTTGGTGTACTGTAGCTTCACATTGAGGTTGATCCTGGTGTACTGTAGCTTCAAATTGAGGTTGGTCTTGGTATACTGTAGCTTCACATTGAGGTTGGTCTTGGTATACTGTAGCTTCACATTGAGGTTGATATTGGTATACTGTAGCTTCACATTGAGGTTGGTCTTGGTATACTGTAGCTTCACATTGAGGTTGATATTGGTATACTGCAGCTTCACATTGAGGTTGATATTGGTATACTGTAGCTTCACATTGAGGTTGATCTTGGTATACTGTAGCTTCACATTGAGGTTGATCTTGGTATACTGTAGCTTCAAATTGAGGTTGTTCTTCTTATTCACGACTGAATGAGAATTAGTGTTGGCTCTCTGCAAGGTATGTCTAATGAGCAAACAGTGAGTTACATCATCCTGAGGTTGATAATTGGAGTGAATTAACTTGATTAGAACAACCCTTTTCCACTCTCACCTCGGCTAGGAACTAAGCCCACTGCTCTGCTATAGACTGCGTCCAAAATGCACCCTATTCCCTATATAGTGCAATAATTTTGACCGGTTCCTAAAGGGCTCACGTCAAAAGTAATGTATTATAGGGGAATAGGGTGTGATTTGGGACACAGAAATAGGCTACATGCCTGTCAGAACTGAAGAACGCTCTCAACTGCTTCCAGACCTGGGTTCAAATACTATTTGAAATCTTTCAAATACGTTGAGTGTTTGCTTTACCCTGCCCGGAAATGCCACTTCCCAAAAGTGACACTTTTGCATTATTAGGCCTTTTCTATTGGTTCCATTACAACAGGCAAGCTCAATCAAGCCCAGCTAAAGCATTTGAAATTACTTCAAATAGTACTTGAACCCAGGTCTGACTGGTTCTGTGATTCTTTCTGTCCTGTCTCACTGTGGTGTGTTTAATGTGGAATAAATACAACAAGGAAGGAAGGAGGAATGAACACCCACTGATGTTTGATTTAGCTCCATTTTGTTATTTTGTTGAGAGGAGACGAGAGGAGGGAGTGAGGGTTCATGGCTCTGTCCCAAATGGTACCCAGTTCCTTACATAGCCCCCTACATTTGGCCGGGGCCCATAGGGTTCTGTTCCAAAGTAGTGCACTGTGTAGGGAATAGGGAGCCTTTTGTGGCAGAGGAGAGAAGAGATTTACAGGGGTTTATTCGTCATTGTGAGTTTACACAGTTCCTGGTTGCATTGCTGTGCCGGGTGGAGTGAGTGAGTGAGGTTTGCCATCGGCCGTCTAAAAACAACAAGCATCTCCTGCCAAACTTCCTCGCTAATTAGCCAAGTATTTCACACGCTGCATCACTTCAAAAAATAAATGTAAAATTAACAAATGAAGCATAGTCCAAGAAGTGGGGATGGTGCAGTGGGGTGTGTGTGTGGGGAGTGGGGTTAGGGGGACGTATGTGTGTGTGTGTGTGTGTGTGTGTGTGTGTGGTGTGTGGGTGTTAGGTGGGTGTGTATGTGTAGAAGGGTACTTCCAACACAGGGGGTTGGTCACTTTCATAATAACTCTCACTACCTACAGGGCCTTCAGAAAGTATTCACACCCTTTGACTTTTCCCACATTTTGTTGTGTTACAGCCTGCATTTAACATGGATTAACATGGATTAACATGAATTAAGATTTTTTTCTGTCACTGGCCTATACACAATACACCATAACGTCAAGGGGGGAAAATATTTTTGTTGATGTTGACATTTTTACAAATTAATGAAAAATGGAAAGCTGAAATGTCTTGAGAATACAAACTGTTATGTTTGGGGCAAATACAACACATCACTGAGTACTATGTTCCATATTTTCAGGCATAGTGGTGGCTGCATCATGTTATGGTTATGCTTGTAATAGAAGGACTGGGGAGTTTTTCAGGATAAAAAATAAATGGAATGGAACTAAGCACAAACAAATTCATAGAGGAAAACCTAGTTCAGCTTTCCACCAGACACTGGGAGACAAATTCACCTTTCAGCAGGACAATAATCTAAAACAACAAACACCAGGCCAAATATACAATGGAGTTGCTTACCAAGAAGACAGTGAATGTTCCTGAGTGGCCAAGTTACAGTTATGATGTAAATCTACTTGTTGTCTAGCAATGATCAGCAACCAATTTGAGCTTGAAGAATTTAGAAAAGAATAATGGGCAAATGTTGCACAATCCAGGTGTGGAAAGGTCTTAGAGACTTACCCAGAACGACTCACAGCTGTAATCACAGCCAAAAGTGCTCCTACAAAGTATTGACTCAGGGGTGTGAAAACTTGTGTTTATGAGATATTTCTGTATTTCATGTTCAATAAATTTGCAAAAATGTCTAAAAACATGTTTTATCTTTGTCAATTTGTGGTATTGTGTGAAAAGGAGTTAGAAAACAAATATAGTCAATACATTTTGCATTCAGGCTGTAAAACAACTAATTGTGTAATAAGTCAAGGGGTATGAATACTTTCTGAAGGCACCTCAATTACACATTCATACATTTCAGCAATGCAGATTCAGCATTATTATTTTAGTCTACAACACAGCATTGCATTCAATCTGATGAGACACATTATTTACTCTAAATTCATTAGTGTTAATTACGTTGTTTCCATTTGTTTATCAGTTAGGCCTCATAACTGATTGTTAGAGTTGAGATGAGAATGAAAGGAACGTGTCGAATTGTGTTTTAATGAAACCGCATAGTCTTGAATGTTGACTCTTAAACAGCGTTAGTATGTTTAACATTTTATCTGAACATTTCCTGGGAGAGTCAACTGGTTTCTTCAGTTTGAATAAAAATAAACCTCTTCAATTGAATCAAACAATGTCTGGGTTCTTTAAATGGTAGTTATTTAAATGTATTTTATTGGGCACATTTTCTGGGCCTACTTAAAATGTCTTAATTAACACGTCTCAGTTGATTGTCATTAATAGCACATAGACATCATTTACAAACATTGGCTCTCCATTTAAAATGGGAAGCTCTGAAAGCCAGTGAATCATTGACAAGTTCTTTGACAGACAGCACTCAGTCTTTTGTACAGTAAGTCACCCATAGCTGTCGATTCGGGGGGTGTCCAACCAAGCTATCTGGGGGCCAAAGACCTAACTCAGCCGCTTTGTACTTTTACCTGGACAGTTTTTATTATTACAGTAAGTGGCAATGAATCAACCTTAGTCACAAACACACACACCCACACCCACACCCACACCCACACCCACACACACACCCACCCACACACACACCCACCCACACACCCACACACACACTCTCCCCAGTACCCACCCCTCATCTCCACCCTTCCACTGGCGGGGGAGAATCTGTCACCGCGTCAGCCACAGCTAGTCTGGGGAGTTGAACTTGACTGAAACATATGTCTTCAATTTTAATATCTCTCTCTCTCTCTCTCTCTCTCTCTCTCTCTCTCTCTCTCTCTCTCTCTCTCTCTCTCTCTCTCTCTCTCTCTCTCTCTCTCTCTCTCTCTCTCTCTCTCTCTCTCTCTCTCTCTCTCTCTCTCTCTCTCTCTCTCTCTCTCTCTCTCTATCTCTCTCTCTCTCTCTCTTTCTCTCTCTCTCTCTCTCTCTCTCTCCGTTCACTCCCCCCAGATGGCCTAAAGGGGGAAGGTTGCCTGAGAAGCTGCGTTTCATGTAAGAATAATTAGTGTTAAGTAGCTGGGCGATCTGTTTGTTACGCTACAGCTGACACTTTGTTTGTGTTTCTTGAGGAGGATGATGGATGGAGCAGAAGTTGATGCTAATTAGCCTAAATTGTCACAAAGAATGTAAGGGGGGGGCCTGCGCCCAGTATGGCCCTGCGCCCGGCCCGGCGTGCTCACAGCAGCACAGCCCAGGCCAGTTTCTATTGTTCCTGCCTCTTCGCACTTTGGGCGTAATTGAATGGAGCTTGTTGTCATTCATCATTGTTCTGGGCCGGGCATGGAGGCAAGAGGCAGAGGCAGGAAATAAATGGCTGGAGCTGGAGCAGGGTCGTATTCAATACGTACTAAATGGAAGAAAATGGACTGAAACAGGGAGGGAATACCTACCTGAACATGTCCAATAAGAAACACTTGTTTCTGTTTTCCTTTGCAGAATTTGTTTCTATGTTTGCACTAATGCTACTATGGGCACTAATGAATGCAGTGATGGCATTAAAACATACACGACCAGAGTCCAACGGGGCATGAAATTCATGTTTACCCAATGACTAGCCCCTGGAAAGATTAGCTGACATTTAAACCCCTCCACCTCTCATCCATCTTGTTTTTGTCTGACCACAGAAACAAGATCATGAGTGGAAATAGTGCCACTGTCAGCAACTTATGTCATCCCTTTGCCATCCCTATGTCACCACTATATCATCCCTTCGCCATCCCTATGTCACCCCTATGTCATCCCTATGTCATCCCTATGCCATCCTTATGTCATCCCTATGCCATCCCTATATCATCCCTATTTCATCCCTATGCCATCCCTATACCATCCCTATATCATCCCTATACCATCCCTATATCATCCCTATGCCATCCCTATATCATCCCTATGCCATCCCTATGTCATCCCTATGTCATCCCTATGCCATCCCTATGCCATCCCTATACCATCCCTATGCCATCCCTATGTCATCCCTATGTCATCCCTATACCATCCCTATGTCATCCCTATACCATCCCTATGCCATCCTTATGTCATCCCTATGTCATCCTGGGTGGCAGGGTAGCCTAGTGGTTAGAGCATTGGACTAGTAACCGAAAGGTTGCAAGTTCAAATCCCTGAGCTGACAAGGTACAAAATCTGTCGTTCTGCCCCTGAACAGGCAGTTAACCCACTGTTCCTCGGCCATCATTGAAAATAACTGACTTGACTGACTCTTAACTGACTTGCCTAGTGAAATAAAGGTTAAAAAAAAATTATACCATCCCTATGTCATCCCTATGCTTTCTCACAGCAGGTTGATGGCCCCTAGTGTGTTCTTCCAGACTCTCACAGACTTGTTACTCTGTCACTTTGACATCATTGAATAAAAATGAGTCAAGCAGCACTTAGACCAGCAGGCCCCCTACCGTATAGATTGGCTCTAGACCATGGATGGGCAACTGGCGGACTCCAAAAGGCTTGGGCCGGCTCTGACTGCATGTGTGGGTATGGATGTGGGAATGCCGACCTGCGAGCCTCTCTGACCCTTCCTGATGATTTCTGATATTTTGTGGCCTCCACCCCCATCAAAGTAGCCCACCTCGACCTAAACCTTAGGCACTTGTGCAGATCTGAGAAGACTAATATATAGGTGTACAATACCAATGTGGTGACATTTCCCTCCTGGCCTATCAGAGAGCAAGATGGAATTCCCACCATATTGTTATCTGTAGGGCTAAGGGTTGATTTGGGACTGTGTGGTGCCCGGGGTGTCCCCCTCTACTCAGTGTCGCTCACCTTAATTAGTCTTTACTACTTTTCCCTCCCCGTTTATTTTCCCTCGTTTGCTGTTTCTCCTGCAGCAGAAAAAAGACGTGAGGAAATGACTTACACAAATACTTAGACCTGGAAATTGTGCCAGCAGCTATGCATTGGACTGAAACTTGCCCTGCTTTGCCTTCACACACGCACGTGTGCGCGCACACAAACACACACACACAGTTAGATGGTCTTACTCCCAACGAGACAAGAGAGGTGTGTGAGATTGCTTGCTGCTTGTCCTACTCTATAGCCTGGACCCCTACCCTATAGACTGGACCTCCTACCCTATAGACTGGACCTCCTACCCTATAGACTGGACCTCCTACCCTATAGACTGGACCTCCTACTCTATAGACTGGACCCCCTACTCAATAGACTGGACCTCCTACTCTATAGACTGGACCTCATACTCTATAGACTGGACCTTCTACTCTATAGACTGGACCTCCTACCCTATAGACTGGACCCATACCCTATAGACTGGAGCCCCTATAGACTGGACTCCCTACCCTATAGACTTGACCCCCTACCCTATAGAATGGACCTCCTGCTCTATAGACTGGACCCCCTACCCTATAGACTGGACCCCCTACTCTATAGACTGGACCCCCTACTCTATAGACTGGACCCCCTACTCTATAGACTGGACTCCCTACCCTATAGACTGGACCCCCTACTCTATAGACTGGACCCCCTACTCTATAGACTGGACTCCCTACTCTATAGACTGGACTCCCTACCCTATAGACTGGACCCCCTACTCTATAGACTGGACCCCCTACTCTATAGACTGGACCCCCTACTCTATAGACTGGACCCCTACTCTATAGACTGGACTCCCTACCCTATAGACTGGACCCCCTACTCTATAGACTGGACCCCTACTCTATAGACTGGACTCCCTACTCTATAGACTGGACTCCCTACCCTATAGACTGGACCCCCTACTCTATAGACTGGACCCCCTACTCTATAGACTGGACTCCCTACTCTATAGACTGGACCCCCTACTCTATAGACTGGACCCCCTACTCTATAGACTGGACTCCCTACCCTATAGACTGGACCCCCTACTCTATAGACTGGACTCCCTACTCTATAGACTGGACCCCCTACTCTATAGACTGGACTCCCTACCCTATAGACTGGACCCCCTACCCTATAGACTGGACCCCCTACTCTATAGACTGGACCTCCTACTCTATAGACTGGACCCCCTAACCTTTAGACTGGACCCCCTACTCTATAGACTGGACTCCCTACTCTATAGACTGGACCCCCTACTCTATAGACTGGACCCCCTACTCTATAGACTGGACTCCCTACCCTATAGACTGGACCCCCTACTCTATAGACTGGACTCCCTACCCTATAGACTGGACCCCCTAACCTTTAGACTGGACCTCCTACCCTATAGACTGGACCCATACCCTATAGACTGGAGCCCCTATAGACTGGACTCCCTACCCTATAGACTTGACCCCCTACCCTATAGAATGGACCTCCTACTCTATAGACTGGACCCCCTACCCTATAGACTGGACCCCCTACTCTATAGACTGGACCTCCTACCCTATAGACTGGACCCCCTATCCTATAGACTGGACCCCCTACTCTATAGACTGGACCCCCTACTCTATAGACTGGACTCCCTACCCTATAGACTGGACTCCCTACCCTATAGACTGGACCTCCTACCCTATAGACTGGACCCCCTATCCTATAGACTGGACCCCCTACTCTATAGACTGGACCCCCTACTCTATAGACTGGACCTCCTACCCTATAGACTGGACCCCCTATCCTATAGACTGGACCCCCTACTCTATAGACTGGACCCCCTACTCTATAGACTGGACTCCCTACCCTATAGACTGGACCCCCTAACCTTTAGACTGGACCCCCTACTCTATAGACTGGACCTCCTACCCTATAGACTGGACCCCCTACTCTATAGACTGGACCCCCTACTCTATAGACTGGACCCCCTACTCTATAGACTGGACTCCCTACCCTATAGACTGGACCCCCTACTCTATAGACTGGACCCCCTACTCTATAGACTGGACTCCCTACCCTATAGACTGGACCCCCTAACCTTTAGACTGGACCTCCTACTCTATAGACTGGACCTCCTACCCTATAGACTGGACTCCCTACCCTATAGACTGGACCCCCTACTCTATAGACTGGACCCCCTACTCTATAGACTGGACTCCCTACCCTATAGACTGGACCCCCTAACCTTTAGACTGGACCCCTACTCTATAGACTGGACCTCCTACCCTATAGACTGGACTCCCTACCCTATAGACTGGACCCCCTACTCTATAGACTGGACCCCCTACTCTATAGACTGGACTCCCTACCCTATAGACTGGACCCCCTAACCTTTAGACTGGACCCCTACCCTATAGACTGGACCCCCTACCCTATAGACTGGACCCCCTAACCTTTAGACTGGACCTCCTACTCTATAGACTGGACCTCCTACCCTATAGACTGGACTCCCTACCCTATAGACTGGACCCCCTACTCTATAGACTGGACCCCCTACTCTATAGACTGGACTCCCTACCCTATAGACTGGACCCCCTAACCTTTAGACTGGACCCCCTACTCTATAGACTGGACCTCCTACCCTATAGACTGGACTCCCTACCCTATAGACTGGACCCCCTACTCTATAGACTGGACCCCCTACTCTATAGACTGGACTCCCTACCCTATAGACTGGACCCCCTAACCTTTAGACTGGACCCCCTACCCTATAGACTGGACCTCCTACCCTATAGATTGGACCCCCTACCCTATAGAATGGAGCCCCTATAGACTGGACCCCCTAACCTTTAGACTGGACCTCCTACTCTATAGACTGGACCTCCTACCCTATAGATTGGACCCCCTACCCTATAGAATGGAGCCCCTATAGACTGGACCCCCTAACCTTTAGACTGGACCTCCTACTCTATAGACTGGACCCCCTACCCTATAGAATGGAGCCCCTATAGACTGGACCCCCTAACCTTTAGACTGGACCTCCTACTCTATAGACTGGACCTCCTACCCTATAGACTGGACCCCCTACCCTATAGACTGGACCCCCTACTCTATAGACTGGACCCCCTACTCAATAGACTGGACTCCCTACCCTATAGACTGGACCCCCTAACCTTTAGACTGGACCTCCTACCCTATAGACTGGACTCCCTACCCTATAGACTGGACCCCCTACTCTATAGACTGGACTCCCTACCCTATAGACTGGACCCCCTACTCTATAGACTGGACCTCCTACCCTATAGACTGGACTCCCTACCCTATAGACTGGACCCCCTACTCTATAGACTGGACTCCCTACCCTATAGACTGGACCCCCTACTCAATAGACTGGACTCCCTACCCTATAGACTGGACCCCCTAACCTTTAGACTGGACCTCCTACTCTATAGACTGGACCTCCTACCCTATAGATTGGACCCATACCCTATAGAATGGAGCCCCTATAGACTGGACTCCCTACCCTATAGACTGGTCCTCCTACCCTATAGAACTACATCTACCCTATCTACCCTATGGACTGGACCTGCTACCCTATAGACTGGAACCCTACCACATATAACTACTTCTACCTTATCTAACTTACAGACTGGACCCCCTACCCTATAGTCTGGACTTCCTACCCTATACCCTGGACCTCCTATCCTATATACTCAATATCTTACCCTATAGATTGGAACCCCTACCCTATATAACTACTGCAGGGTTATGTTAAGAAGTAAACACTTAACTGGTATGTTGCATTGAACCCTACAACACAACACACCTGACCCTCACTCTTCACCAGACCTGGGATCAAATAATATTAGATCTCTTGGGGGTACTGGGGGACTGGAGATGGGAGGACTGGAGATGGGGGTACTGGAGGACTGGAGATGGGGGTAGTGGAGGACTGGAGATGGGAGGACTGGAGGACTGGAGATGGGGGTAGTGGAGGACTGGAGATGGGGTACTGGAGGACTGGAGATGGGGGTACTGGAGGACTGGAGATGGGGGTACTGGAGGACTGGAGATGGGGGTACTGGAGATGAGGGACTGGAGGACTGGAGATGGGGGTACTGGAGGACTGGAGATGGGGGTGCTGGAGGACTGGAGATGGGGTACTGGAGGACTGGAGATGGGGGTACTGGAGGACTGGAGATGGGGGTACTGGAGGACTGGAGATGGGGGTACTGGAGGACTGGAGATGGGGGTACTGGAGGACTGGAGATGGGGGTACTGGGGGACTGGAGGACTGGAGATGGGAGGACTGGAGATGGGGGTACTGGAGGACTGGAGATGGGGGTACTGGAGGACTGGAGATGGGGGTACTGGAGGACTGGAGATGGGGGTACTGGAGGACTGGAGATGGGGGTAGTGGAGGACTGGAGATGGGGTACTGGAGGACTGGAGATGGGGGTAGTGGAGGACTGGAGATGGGGTACTGGAGGACTGGAGATGGGGGTACTGGAGGACTGGAGATGGGGGTACTGGAGGACTGGAGATGGGGGTACTGGAGATGAGGGACTGGAGGACTGGAGATGGGGGTACTGGAGGACTGGAGATGGGGGTGCTGGAGGACTGGAGATGGGGTACTGGAGGACTGGAGATGGGGGTACTGGAGGACTGGAGATGGGGGTACTGGAGGACTGGAGATGGGGGTACTGGAGGACTGGAGATGGGGGTACTGGAGGACTGGAGATGGGGGTACTGGGGAACTGGAGGACTGGAGATGGGAGGACTGGAGATGGGGGTACTGGAGGACTGGAGATGGGGGTACTGGAGGACTGGAGATGGGGGTACTGGAGGACTGGAGATGGGGGTACTGGAGGACTGGAGATGGGGGTACTGGAGGACTGGAGATGGGGGTACTGGAGATGGGGTACTGGAGGACTGGAGATGGGGGTACTGGGGGACTGGAGATGGGGTACTGGAGGACTGGAGATGGGGGTACTGGAGGACTGGAGATGGGGGTACTGGAGGACTGGAGATGAGGGTACTGGGGGACTGGATATGGGGTACTGGAGGACTGTAGATGGGGGTACTGGAGGACTGGAGATGGGGGTACTGGAGGACTGGAGATGAGGGTACTGGGGGACTGGAGATGGGGTACTGGAGGACTGGAGATGGGGGTACTGGAGGACTGGAGATGAGGGTACTGGGGGACTGGAGATGGGGTACTGGAGGACTGGAGATGGGGGTACTGGAGGACTGGAGATGGGGGTACTGGAGGACTGGAGATGGGGGTACTGGAGGACTGGAGAAGGGGGTACTGGAGGACTGGAGATGGGGGTACTGGAGGACTGGAGATGGGGGTACTGGAGGACTGGAGATGGGGGTACTGGGGGACTGGAGATGGGGTACTGGAGGACTGGAGATGGGGTACTGGAGGACTGGAGATGGGGGTACTGGAGGACTGGAGATGGGAGGACTGGAGATGGGGGTACTGGAGGACTGGAGATGGGGGTACTGGAGGACTGGAGATGGGGGTACTGGAGGACTGGAGTTGGGGGTACCGGAGGACTTGAGTTGGGGGTACTGGAGGACTGGAGATGGGGGTACTGGAGGACTGGAGATGGGGGTACTGGAGGACTGGAGATGGGGGTACTGGGGGACTGGAGATGGGGTACTGGAGGACTGGAGATGGGGTACTGGAGGACTGGAGATGGGAGGACTGGAGATGGGGGTACTGGAGGACTGGAGATGGGGGTACTGGAGGACTGGAGATGGGGGTACTGGAGGACTGGAGTTGGGGGTACCGGAGGACTGGAGTTGGGGGTACTGGAGGACTGGAGATGGGGGTACTGGAGGACTGGAGATGGGGGTACTGGAGGACTGGAGATGGGGGTACTGGGGGACTGGAGATGGGGTACTGGAGGACTGGAGATGGGGTACTGGAAGACTGGAGATGGGGGTACTGGAGGACTGGAGATGGGAGGACTGGAGATGGGGGTACTGGAGGACTGGAGATGGGGGTACTGGAGGACTGGAGATGGGGGTACTGGAGGACTGGAGATGGGGGTACTGGAGGACTGGAGATGGGGGTACTGGAGGACTGGAGATGGGGTACTGGAGGACTGGAGATGGGGGTACTGGAGGACTGGAGATGGGGGTACTGGAGGACTGGAGATGGGGGTACTGGAGGACTGGAGATGGGGGTACTGGAGGACTGGAGATGGGAGTACTGGAGGACTGGAGATGGGGTACTGGAGGACTGGAGATGGGGGTACTGGAGGACTGGAGATGGGGGTACTGGAGGACTGGAGATGGGGGTACTGGAGGACTGGAGATGGGGTACTGGAGGACTGGAGATGGGGTACTGGAGGACTGGAGATGGGAGGACTGGAGATGGGGGTACTGGAGGACTGGAGGACTGGAGATGGGGTACTGGAGGACTGGAAATGGGGGTACTGGAGGACTGGAGATGGGGGTACTGGAGGACTGGAGATGGGGGTACTGGAGGACTGGAGATGGGGTACTGGAGGACTGGAGATGGGAGGACTGGAGATGGGGGTACTGGAGGACTGGAGGACTGGAGATGGGGTACTGGAGGACTGGAGATGGGAGGACTGGAGGACTGGAGATGGGGGTACTGGAGGACTGGAGGACTGGAGATGGGGTACTGGAGGACTGGAGATGGGAGGACTGGAGATGGGGGTACTGGAGGACTGGAGATGGGGGTACTGGAGGACTGGAGATGGGGGTACAGGAGGACGGGAGATGGGGGTACTGGAGGACTGGAGATGGGGGTACTGGAGGACTGGAGATGGGGGTACTGGAGGACTGGAGATGGGGTACTGGAGGACTGGAGATGGGGTACTGGAGGACTGGAGATGGGGGTACTGGGGGACTGGAGATGGGAGGACTGGAGATGGGGGTACTGGAGGACTGGAGATGGGGGTACTGGAGGACTGGAGTTGGGGGTACCGGAGGACTGGAGTTGGGGGTACTGGAGGACTGGAGATGGGGGTACTGGAGGACTGGAGATGGGGGTACTGGAGGACTGGAGATGGGGTACTGGAGGACTGGAGATGGGGTACTGGAGGACTAGAGATGGGGTACTGGAGGACTGGAGATGGGGGTACTGGAGGACTGGAGTTGGGGGTACCGGAGGACTGGAGTTGGGGGTACTGGAGGACTGGAGATGGGGGTACTGGAGGACTGGAGTTGGGGGTACTGGAGGACTGGAGTTGGGGGTACTGGAGGACTGGAGATGGGGGTACTGGAGGACTGGAGATGGGGGTACTGGAGGACTGGAGATGGGGGTACTGGAGGACTGGAGATGGGGTACTGGAGGACTGGAGATGGGGTACTGGAGGACTGGAGATGGGGGTACTGGAGGACTGGAGTTGGGGGTACCGGAGGACTGGAGTTGGGGGTACTGGAGGACTGGAGATGGGGTACTGGAGGACTGGAGATGGGGGTACTGGAGGACTGGAGTTGGGGGTACTGGAGGACTGGAGATGGGGGTACTGGAGGACTGGAGATGGGGGTACTGGAGGACTGGAGATGGGGGTACTGGAGGACTGGAGATGGGGGTACTGGAGGACTGGAGATGGGGTACTGGAGGACTGGAGATGGGGGTACTGGAGGACTGGAGATGGGAGGACTGGAGATGGGGGTCCTGGAGGACTGGAGATGGGGGTACTGGAGGACTGGAGATGGGGTACTGGAGGACTGGAGATGGGGTACTGGAGGACTGGAGATGGGGTACTGGAGGACTGGAGTTGGGGGTACCGGAGGACTGGAGTTGGGGGTACTGGAGGACTGGAGATGGGGGTACTGGAGGACTGGAGATGGGGGTACTGGAGGACTGGAGATGGGGTACTGGAGGACTGGAGATGGGGGTACTGGGGGACTGGAGATGGGAGGACTGGAGATGGGGGTACTGGAGGACTGGAGATGGGGGTACTGGAGGACTGGAGATGGGGTACTGGAGGACTGGAGATGGGGGTACTGGGGGACTGGAGATGGGAGGACTGGAGATGGGGTACTGGAGGACTGGAGATGGGGGTACTGGGGGACTGGAGATGGGGGTACTGGAGGACTGGAGATGGGGGTACTGGAGGACTGGAGATGGGGGTACTGGAGGACTGGAGATGGGGGTACTGGAGGACTGGAGATGGGAGGACAGGAGGACTGGAGATGGGGGTAGTGGAGGACTGGAGATGGGGTACTGGAGGACTGGAGGACTGGAGATGGGGGTACTGGGGGACTGGAGATGGGGGAACTGGGGAACTGGAGGACTGGAGATGGGGGTACTGGAGATGGGGGATCTGGAGGACTGGAGATGGGGTACTGGAGGACTGGAGGACTGGAGATGGGGGTACTGGGGGACTGGAGATGGGGGTACTGGGGGACTGGAGGACTGGAGATGGGAGGACTGGAGATGGGGTACTGGAGGACTGGAGATGGGGGTACTGGAGGACTGGAGATGGGAGGACTGGAGATGGGGTACTGGAGGACTGGAGATGGGGGTACTGGGGGACTGGAGATGGGGGTACTGGAGGACTGGAGATGGGGGTACTGGAGGACTGGAGATGGGGGTACTGGAGGACTGGAGATGGGGGTACTGGAGGACTGGAGATGGGAGGACAGGAGGACTGGAGATGGGGGTAGTGGAGGACTGGAGATGGGGTACTGGAGGACTGGAGGACTGGAGATGGGGGTACTGGGGGACTGGAGATGGGGGTACTGGGGGACTGGAGGACTGGAGATGGGGGTACTGGAGATGGGGGATCTGGAGGACTGGAGATGGGGTACTGGGGGACTGGAGATGGGGGTACTGGAGGACTGGAGATGGGGGTACTGGAGGACTGGAGATGGGGGTACTGGAGGACTGGAGATGGGGGTACTGGGGGACTGGAGATGGGGTACTGGAGGACTGGAGATGGGGGTACTGGGGGACTGGATATGGGGTACTGGAGGACTGGAGATGGGGGTACTGGAGGACTGGAGATGGGGGTACTTGAGGACTGGAGATGGGGTACTGGAGGACTGGAGATGGGGGTACTGGAGGACTGGAGATGGGAGGACTGGAGGACTGGAGATGAGGGTATTGGGGGACTGGATATGGGGTACTGGAGGACTGTAGATGGGGGTACTGGAGGACTGGAGATGAGGGTACTGGAGGACTGGAGATGGGGGTACTGGAGGACTGGAGATGGGGGTACTGGGGGACTGGAGATGGGAGGACTGGAGATGGGGTACTGGAGGACTGGAGATGGGGGTACTGGAGGACTGGAGATGGGGTACTGGAGGACTGGAGATGGGGGTACTGGGGGACTGGAGATGGGAGGACTGGAGATGGGGGTACTGGAGGACTGGAGATGGGGGTACTGGAGGACTGGAGTTGAGGGTACCGGAGGACTGGAGTTGGGGGTACTGGAGGACTGGAGATGGGGGTACTGGAGGACTGGAGATGGGGGTACTGGAGGACTGGAGATGGGGTACTGGAGGACTGGAGATGGGGTACTGGAGGACTAGAGATGGGGTACTGGAGGACTGGAGATGGGGGTACTGGAGGACTGGAGATGGGGGTACTGGAGGACTGGAGATGGGGGTACTGGAGGACTGGAGATGGGAGGACTGGAGATGGGGGTACTGGAGGACTGGAGATGGGGGTACTGGAGGACTGGAGATGGGGGTACTGGAGGACTGGAGATGGGGGTACTGGAGGACTGGAGATGGGGGTACTGGAGGACTGGAGATGGAGTACTGGAGGACTGGAGATGGGGGTACTGGAGGACTGGAGATGGGGTACTGGAGGACTGGAGATGGGGGTACTGGAGGACTGGAGATGGGGGTACTGGAGGACTGGAGATGGGGGTACTGGAGGACTGGAGATGGGAGGACTGGAGGACTGGAGATGGGGTACTGGAGGACTGGAGATGGGGGTACTGGAGGACTGGAGATGGGGGTACTGGAGGACTGGAGATGGGGGTACTGGAGGACTGGAGATGGGGTACTGGAGGACTGGAGATGGGGTACTGGAGGACTGGAGATGGGAGGACTGGAGATGGGGGTACTGGAGGACTGGAGGACTGGAGATGGGGTACTGGAGGACTGGAGATGGGGGTACTGGAGGACTGGAGATGGGGGTACTGGAGGACTGGAGATGGGGTACTGGAGGACTGGAGATGGGAGGACTGGAGATGGGGGTACTGGAGGACTGGAGGACTGGAGATGGGGTACTGGAGGACTGGAGATGGGAGGACTGGAGGACTGGAGATGGGGGTACTGGAGGACTGGAGGACTGGAGATGGGGTACTGGAGGACTGGAGATGGGAGGACTGGAGATGGGGGTACTGGAGGACTGGAGATGGGGGTACTGGAGGACTGGAGATGGGGGTACCGGAGGACTGGAGTTGGGGGTACTGGAGGACTGGAGATGGGGGTACTGGAGGACTGGAGATGGGGGTACTGGAGGACTGGAGATGGGGTACTGGAGGACTGGAGATGGGGTACTGGAGGACTGGAGATGGAGGTACTGGGGGACTGGAGGTGGGAGGACTGGAGATGGGGTTACTGGAGGACTGGAGATGGGGGTACTGGAGGACTGGAGTTGGGGGTACCGGAGGACTGGAGTTGGGGGTACTGGAGGACTGGAGATGGGGGTACTGGAGGACTGGAGATGGGGGTACTGGAGGACTGGAGATGGGGGTACTGGAGGACTGGAGATGGGGTTCTGGAGGACTGGAGATGGGGGTACTGGAGGACTGGAGTTGGGGGTACCGGAGGACTGGAGTTGGGGGTACTGGAGGACTGGAGATGGGGGTACTGGAGGACTGGAGTTGGGGGTACTGGAGGACTGGAGTTGGGGGTACTGGAGGACTGGAGATGGGGGTACTGGAGGACTGGAGATGGGGGTACTGGAGGACTGGAGATGGAGGTACTGGAGGACTGGAGATGGGGTACTGGAGGACTGGAGATGGGGTACTGGAGGACTGGAGATGGGGGAACTGGAGGACTGGAGTTGGGGGTACCGGAGGACTGGAGTTGGGGGTACTGGAGGACTGGAGATGGGGGTACTGGAGGACTGGAGATGGGGGTACTGGAGGACTGGAGATGGGGTACTGGAGGACTGGAGATGGGGGTACTGGGGGACTGGAGATGGGGGTACTGGAGGACTGGAGATGGGGGTACTGGAGGACTGGAGATGGGGGTACTGGAGGACTGGAGATGGGGGTACTGGGGGACTGGAGATGGGGTACTGGAGGACTGGAGATGGGGGTACTGGGGGACTGGATATGGGGTACTGGAGGACTGGAGATGGGGGTACTGGAGGACTGGAGATGGGGGTACTGGAGGACTGGAGATGGGGTACTGGATGACTGGAGATGGGGTACTGGAGGACTGGAGATGGGAGGACTGGAGATGGGAGGACTGGAGGACTGGAGATGAGGGTACTGGGGGACTGGATATGGGGTGCTGGAGGACTGTAGATGGGGGTACTGGAGGACTGGAGATGAGGGTACTGGAGGACTGGAGATGGGGGTACTGGAGGACTGGAGATGGGGGTACTGGGGGACTGGAGATGGGAGGACTGGAGATGGGGTACTGGAGGACTGGAGATGGGGGTACTGGAGGACTGGAGATGGGGTACTGGAGGACTGGAGATGGGGGTACTGGGGGACTGGAGATGGGGGTACTGGGGGACTGGAGATGGGGTACTGGAGGACTGGAGATGGGGTACTGGAGGACTGGAGATGGGGGTACTGGAGGACTGGAGATGGGGGTACTGGGGGACTGGAAATGGGGGTACTGGGGGACTGGAGGACTGGAGATGGGGGTACTGGAGATGGGGGTACTGGAGGACTGGAGATGGGGTACTGGGGGACTGGAGATGGGGGTACTGGAGGACTGGAGATGGGGGTACTGGGGGACTGGAGATGGGGTACTGGAGGACTGGAGATGGGGGTACTGGGGGACTGGATATGGGGTACTGGAGGACTGGAGATGGGGGTACTGGAGGACTGGAGATGGGGGTACTGGAGGACTGGAGATGGGGTACTGGAGGACTGGAGATGGGGGTACTGGAGGACTGGAGATGGGAGGACTGGAGATGGGAGGACTTGAGGACTGGAGATGAGGGTACTGGGGGACTGGATATGGGGTACTGGAGGACTGTAGATGGGGGTACTGGAGGACTGGAGATGAGGGTACTGGAGGACTGGAGATGGGGGTACTGGAGGACTGGAGATGGGGGTACTGGAGGACTGGAGATGGGAGGACTGGAGATGGGAGGACTGGAGGACTGGAGAGGAGGGTACTGGGGGACTGGATATGGGGTACTGGAGGACTGTAGATGGGGGTACTGGAGGACTGGAGATGAGGGTACTGGAGGACTGGAGATGGGGGTACTGGAGGACTGGAGATGGGGGTACTGGAGGACTGGAGATGGGGTACTGGAGGACTGGAGATGGGGTACTGGAGGACTGGAGATGGGGTGCTGGAGGACTGGAGATGAGGGTACTGGAGGACTGGAGATGGGGTGCTGGAGGACTGGAGATGGGAAACGTTGCTTGAGCCAACATGGACTGCCAGATGTACAGGGTTTGGACCTTTTACCACTATTTTACCACATTTGAGAAATCAGTCAATTTAAATATTGTAGTATTTGAGACCAGGTCTGCGCTCCACCTTCCACCAGTCCAACTTTGGTTGCAACACCCTCAGTGTCTGCCTCTCCCTTGTAGCCTGAACAGAACCCACGTTGCATCTGCCAGTCATTAACCTTTGAAACATGTACAATACAACAAGACCGTAAACAAAACGGCATGGTCAAAACGGCATGGTCAAAACGACATGGTCAAAACGACATGGTCAAAACAACATGGTCAAAACGACATGGTCAAAACGGCATGGTCAAAACGACATGGTCAAAACGACGTGGTCAAAACGGCATGGTCAAAACGACATGGTCAAAACGACCTAGAGTGGATATGTAGTGTGAAGTCATAGATCAGAGCAGGGTTAGGGAGGTAAATACTGAGTGGATTCCAACGTATGTTCAACCTAATAGGGAGGGCCATACTGGCAATGACACATATTTGGGCTCCCTCCCTTGCATAGCCCTGTAGTGTGTGGTTCTGTACCCCTTTAGAGGTTTAATGATTTGGGCTTGTTTAAATAGTCACTGCCATCATCCGGCATCCACTCACTTTGGCATTTTCCAACCAAAAACGAATGTAACTCAACCTGATATTAGCATGTCTTAAATGTCATACCCAAATAAATCAGTGACTTCAAACCAAGTAATTGAGCTACACAATCCTTTTTTTTAATGTTTTGGTATGATTTGAAACTTTTAGCTTCAAGATTTTAGCAGATACGTGTGGCCCACTATGCTTTCTGAGATTTGGGTTTGGGTGCTGATTCTGCTGTTTTATGTGGAGTGATGGGGGGGGTTGAACGAGGAACGGGATGGGGAGAGGAAGTAAATTTGGCTCGGATGGGCGAGAGTGAAACTTGAGTATGATTGAGTTAGGAGGGGAAAGAGCAGGGAACCCTGAGGCTGCAGTGCCAGCCATCCACTCGGATGCTGTGTGTATACACTCGGCGGTCCTGTGTATGTGTGTATGTGTGTGTGTGTGCACACAGCAGTCTTGACATGCGAGCCCAGTCAGTTGAGGGGAGATTGTGATGGAGTTATTGGGCCTGCTTGACATGTTGTGTAAACATACATGACGCTTGTGTTTGTCTGTGTGCTTCGGGTGGTGCCATGGGTATTAGGCTAGACTCTAGGTCTAGGCCTTGTGGGCCTATTTTAGCACGCTTCCCATGTTCTACTGTATGTTCTACTCAATATATATGTCCCACTTTTATTCATGCTGTCCTTCATTGCATAATGTTATTCTCAAAGACCAAATGTCAAGTAGTCCTCACCGCCCATTTTCATGGTTTTTACTTAAAATTTGACATTATTGATCCTAATCTGCTGCTGGAAAACAATGTGCTATGGCTTTACATTCCCTGCTATATCGGGGATTGAGAGTTACCTGTAACAGAACACAGAGGGTGTTCTTTAATGGAAGCCTCTCCAACATAATCCAGGTAGTCAGGCATTTCCCATGACAGCAGTCTAGGCCCCTTACTTTTTTCAATCTTTATCAATGACCTGCCACTGGCTCTGAGTAAAGCCTGTGTATCTATCTATGCTGATGACTCAACACTATACACGTCAGCTACCACAGCAAGTGAAATCACTGCAACACTTAACAAAGAGCTGCAGTTAGTTTCAGAATGGGTGGCAAGTAATAAGCTAGTACTGAATATTTAAAAAATTATTTAAAAGCATTGTTTTTAGGACAAACCATTCCCTAAACCCACAGTACTACAGAGAGCCATGCCTACATGGAACTTTATTCCACATCAAGTAACTCATGCGAGCAGTAAAATCAGATGAAAAAAACAGATAAAACTACACCTTAAGGAACAACGCGGACAACGCGGACTGTAAAGAGACGCACACACACATGCAAACACACTCTACACTCATGTACATGTTTATATTGTTGTGTGGTTGTATTCTAAATGCTGTATTGTAGATATGTAGTGGTGTAATCATTTTATATAATGTACTGTTTTACTACATGTTTTTGTTAGTTTTTTATGTGATGTTCCTTAATGTGTTTGGACCCCAGGAAGAGTAGCTGCTGATGGGGATCCATAATAAATACAAATACCTACTAAAGAATGGCTGAACTCAGTGATTTTGCCTCGGTATTCCACCTCATTAAGAAAAACACAATTTGCGTCTTGGGGGTGTGATTTGATGTGAGTGTGTTATGTTTGCTATTCTTACCCTGACAGTTATGGTTCTTTGTTCCTCTTCCCTCACCATAGTTGAGTTATCCCAAAGAGCCTGAGCCACTGTGCTATACATTTGGCTAAAGGAATGACAGTTGTGTTTGTGGAAGCTAACGTTAGTTCAGTAATGTGAGGATGTTTGAGTTGGGGAAAGAAAACAAACCAAATAAAAGCAAATTGTATTTGTCACATGCTTCGTAAACAATAGGTGTAGACTAACAGTGAAATGCTTACTTACGGGTCATTCCCAACAATGCAGAGAGAAAGAAAACAATTATATCTCAAGGAATAAATATACAATGAGTAATGATAACTTGGCTATATTCACAGCGTACCAGTACCGAGTCAAAGGGCAGGGGTACGAGACGTTTATAAAGAACAAGTTTTGTTCTTTCAACATAACATTGGCAATGATGTCTTGTAGTTATATCTCATTCGTTGTCTCTTGTCAGCCAAACAAGTCCAGAGGTACTGCATGACTTCTGCTGTCTGTAAAGAAATGGGCGGGCTGTAGATTGTTTATGTTGCTACCATTCTTGTATAGCTTGCAGCTGTGCAGCATGCTTTGGGCTCGGTTTCCCAAAAGCATCTTAAGGCTAAATTCATCGTTAGAACCTTTGAGTGGCATCGTTAAATCTCCTAGGTGTTTCCCAAAACCATCGCTATTAACGTTGCACTTGAAAACGCTCGTAATCTAATGCCTGCCTCAGACCACCCGTAGAACAGCTAAGTGTGTCGATCAATGCCTTTTTACCCTCTCACGTCTCATTATACACAGAAGATCTCTGCTAAACATAGAATCACAAAAGGTAGACTACAATCTCTGCTAAACATAGAATCACAAAAGGTAGACTACAATCTCTGCTAAACATAGAATCACAAAAGGTAGACTACAAACTCTGCTAAACATAGAATCACAAAAGGTAGACTACAATCTCTGCTAAACATAGAATCACAAAAGGTAGACTACAAACTCTGCTAAACATAGAATCACAAAAGGTAGACTACAATCTCTGCTAAACATAGAATCACAAAAGGTAGACTACAAACTCTGCTAAACATAGAATCACAAAAAGTTGACTACAAATACAAAGTTTACAATGTCTTTGCAATTGATACGAACAAATGATGTATAAAATGTGCTTTAATTGAAAACCGAGATGACTGCATTAAAATAGGCTTATTTCAGTCATATTGAAATCCATTTAGCTACTTGTACGCTAATTTGTCTCAATATATTTCATGATGTGTAGCCTAACATTTGCACAATGATGCACCAAATCCGTGATTAAGTGCATTTTTATTAGGTAAGCGTTACAATAAGCCACCTAAATATTTGCAGCCATAGGTGAAACTATCTCTCTACGAGCTGATCCTTCATCAGTATTGTGAAATAAGGATAAGGATAAGGAAAGAGTTGAGTGGAGAAAGCTGATCCGAGAGCAGCATTCCCGTTCTTTCGATTCAATCAGTTTCGACACATGCTCCAATGGCACACTAAGGCCGTGTAGCTTTAGTATTCTGATCATAGAGTTCTGATCATGGAATTTCGAACTAATCATGCATCTACCGTGTCCACAGTGTATCCGGATTGCATATTCCCGAACTATATTCAAATGCCAGTATGCATTCTACAACAACTGATGGCAGTAGCTAACTACTGTAGCTAACTAGCCAGGTAACCTCTGTAGCTAGCAAGCAACTCTAAAGGGATTGCAAACAGGTTAGCATAATTCTTGCTAAACAAACCATTTTTATTCTAAATTTTAGCTAGCATTTATGAGGCCAGCCAAAATGTTCCTCACATGCTAGGAACATATTTCCTCCAACCGGACAGTGTCAACAGGTACAGAACAGCAGGCAGGGTCAGCGCAGGCAGAATGGTCATACCCAGAAGAAATAGAAAACAGGGACTGAGACAACAGGCGTACAGAAAAATACACTGGTAGGCTTGATGAGACGAGACAAACTGGCAACAGACAAACAGAAAACACAGACATAAATGCACAGGGGATAATGGGGAAGATGGGTGACACCTGGAGGGGGGTGGAGACAAGCACAAGACAGGTGAAACAGATCAGGGTGTGACAATGACAAGTAAAAGTCATAGTAGCACATCAATTTTGGGTTTAAATGAAAGCTGAGTTTATATAAATATATATATTTTAAATTAAGGCAACAGAGAAAAAAAAGGTCCATGATAACATCACCAGGCAGGTGAAAACTCATCACACCAAAACAGGCTGAAATTTCAGGCAGTCTTTTCAAACAGCTCTTATACTAAAAGGACATTATCATCATTTTCACACATTTCAGCTCATAACTGTTACTGTATGTTCTGTATGTTCAGCTCATAACTGTTACTGTATGTGCTGTATGTTCTGTATGTTCAGCTCATAACTGTTACTGTATGTTCTGTATGTTCAGCTCATAACGGTTACTGTATGTTCTGTATGTTCTGTATGTTCAGCTCATAACTGTTACTGTATGTTCTGTATGTTCAGCTCATAACTGTTACTGTATGTTCTGTATGTTCAGCTCATAACTGTTACTGTATGTTCTGTATGTTCAGCTCATAACTGTTACTGTATGTTCTGTATGTTCAGCTCATAACTGTTACTGTATGTTCTGTATGTTCTGTATGTTCAGCTCATAACTGTTACTGTATGTTCTGTATGTTCTGTGTGTTCAGCTCATAACTGTTACTCTATGTTCTGTATGTTCTGTATGTTCAGCTCATAACTGTTACTGTATGTTCTGTATGCTCTGTATGTTCAGCTCATAACTGTTACTGTATGTTCTGTATGTTCTGTGTGTTCAGCTCATAACTGTTACTCTATGTTCTGTATGTTCTGTGTGTTCAGCTCATAACTGTTACTGTATGTTCTGTATGTTCTGTGTGTTCAGCTCATAACTGTAACTGTATGTTCTGTATGTTCAGCTCATAACTGTTACTGTATGTTCTGTATGTTCAACTCATAACTGTTACTGTATGTTCTGTATGTTCTGTGTGTTCAGCTCATAACTGTTACTGTATTTTCTGTATGTTCCTTATGTTCAGCTCATAACTGTTACTGTATGTTCTGTATGTTCAACTCATAACAACCTCTCCGTCTCTCTCTTTCTCTCTCTAACACAGCACCAGAGCTGCCTCTCTAACACACATCGCCAGAGCTGTTTTTCTCTCTAACACACAGCACCGGCACTGCCTCTCTAGCACAGCACCAGAGCTGCCTCTCTCTCTAACACACAGCACCAGAGCTGCCTCTCTCTCTAACACACAGCACCAGAACTGCCTCTCTCTCTAACACACAGCACCGGAGCTGCCTCTCTAACACTCAGCACCAGAGCTGCCTCTCTCTCTAACACACAGCACCGGAGCTGCCTCTCTAACACAGCACCAGAGCTGCCTCTCTCCCTAACACACAGCACCAGAGCTGCCTCTCTCTTTAACACACAGCACCAGAGCTGCCTCTCTCTCTAACCCACAGCACCAGAGCTGCCTCTCTCTCTAACACACAGCACCAGAGCTGCCTCTCTCTCTAACACAGCACCGGAGCTGCCTCTCTCTCTAACACACAGCACCAGAGCTGTCTCTCTCTAACACACAGCACCCGAGCTGTCTCTCTCTAACACACAGCACCAGACTCTCTCCTGACACACAGCACCGGAGCTGCCTCTCTAACTCACAGCACCGGAGCTGCCTCTCTAACACACAGCACCGGAGCTACCTCTTTAGCACACACCACTGGAGCTAAATAAAAGCAGATGGAGTAAAGTTTACAGAAATCAGAACGTTATTTTCCTGTTTCCATTCTACACTTGGGTGATCAAGCTTTGAAGTCACCCAATAAATGTGTCCGGGAGAAACGATAGCATCTCCCCAAGCAACAGAATGAAAGTGAGGGGGTAGGAAGGAGGAGGAAGAGGAGGAAGATGATGAGGAGGAAGGGGAGGAACATGAGGAGGAGGAAGTGGAGGAAGGGGAGGAAGAGAGGAGGAAGTGAAGGAAGGGGAGGAAGGGAGGAGGAGGGGATTAACGGGAGGAAGGGGAGGAAGGGGATTAAGATGAGGAGGAGGAAAGGGAGGAAGATGAGGAGGAAGAGGTGTGTGAAGAGCAAAGGGGATCAAGTTTATTCTGTTTTCAGATGATTTCAGGTTAAATCTTCTGTATGAATTCATCCGTAGAACAGTCGGAGTGCAGTGCAACTTAGAAGTATCCCCTGGTACAGATGGAACCAGGATGGAACACAGGTCTCCATGGTGATAAACTGTGTTGAAGTTGTTCTGATGTGGGTTTGCAGCACAGCAGTGAGCCTATAGCTTACATCACAACCCTGTTAGTTATAGTCTACACAACCACTTTTATCATATACTTTTATACTATATGAGTAATGTGGCAGGCATTTATCAGCATTGGTGAAACGTACGGTTTCTCATAGGGTTCTGGTTAGCCTTAGCTACTATCGCCTTCGCTACCATCTACTTAGCTACCATCTACTTAGCTACTATCGACTTAGCTACCATCTACTTAGCTACTATCGCCTTCGCTACCATCTACTTAGCTACCATCTACTTAGCTACTATCGACTTAGCTACCATCTACTTAGCTACTATCGCCTTCGCTACCATCTACTTAGCTACTATCAACTTAGCTACCATCTACTTAGCTACTATCACCTTCGCTACCATCTACTTAGCTACTATTGACTTAGCTACCATCTACTTAGCTACTATCGACTTAGCTACTATCGCCTTTGCTACATTTACATTACATTTTACATTTAAGTCATTTAGCAGACGCTCTTATCCAGAGCGACTTACCATCTACTTAGCTACTATCGCCTTCTCTACCATCTACTTAGCTACTATCGACTTAGCTACCATCTACTTAGCTACTATCGACTTAGCTACCATCTACTTAGCTACTATCGCTTTCGCTACCATCTACTTAGCTACTATCGACTTAGCTGCCATCTACTTAGCTACTATCGACTTAGCAACCATCTACTTAGCTACTATCGACTTAGCTACTATCGCCTTCGCTACCATCTACTTAGCTACTATCGCCTTCTCTACCATCTACTTAGCTACTATCGACTTAGCTACCATCTACTTAGCTACTATCGACTTAGCTACTATCGCCTTAGCTACCAACTACTTAGCTACTATCGCCTTAGCTACTATCTACTTAGCTACAATCGCTCTACATTTGCTTCTACATAGAACTGTTGTCATCCGATATAAACTAGTCCAAGGCAATATGAAGAGTAGAGTCAGAGTCATCTCACTTTCCGTAAAGTAGAATATACTTCAGACTTTAGATGCAAAACACATTTAAAAGTTCCATCATATTAGAATGCATTTAGACTTGCAATGACAGGCCACACTTGTTTTTGATTTAGTTGTGCAAATCACCCGTATTGCTTTGAATTATGAGAGCCTAGAGTATAACCAATAGCATTCTGCTCTGAGAGCTCTGCTGTGTACACTGTGTCTGCTCACCCCTGGTTGAACAGTAATGCAGGGTGGCATATGAATCACTCACACAATGCTTCTTTGCATCCCACCGCTACACACAAACACACACACAACTACACACACACACAGACCCCACCACTACACACACATGCACACACACACACACACACACACACACACACACACACACACACACACACACACCACCGCTACACACACCCACACCCCACCGCTACACACACACACACACCCCACCACTACACACACACACACACCCCACCATTACACACACACACACAACCCACCACCACACACACACACAACCCACCACTACACACACACACCCCACCACTACACACACACACACACACCCCACCGCAACACACACACACCTCACCACTACACACAGACACAACCCACCACTACACACAGACACACCCCACCACTACACACACACACAACCCACCACTACACACACACACCCCACCGCCACACACACACCTCACCAATACACACACACACCCCATCACTACACACACACACACCCCATCACTACACACACACACAACCCACCATAGACACACACACCCCACCACTACACACACACACAACCCACCATACACACACACCCCAGCAGACTGGACCTCCTTCACAGGATATTCCTGTTTCTGCTTTGTTCCAGTTTCCTGCGCTCTCATCCTCCAGGCTTAGCAGACAGGGTGTGTGTGCGTGCTTGTGTGTTTTTGTGTACACGGTGGTCTTGTCATCCTTCGGGCTTAGCAGACATATGCATTCCACGTGAAGTATAATTCATTAAAGAATGACGTTGATTTCCTTAATTTGATCATCGACAGTGCAGGAAAGGTGGAGTTGTAGTGTTTGGCAGGGTTTGATACTGGGATATGGAATGACAGTACTATAGTACAGTATACTGCCAACCATGTACCGACAGTACAGAGTTCAACACAAAACAGGATGAAGTCTCTTTGTCATGTCTGAATGGAGCTAGACCAGGACTCTCCAACTCTGTTCCAGCTATCCCCTCCTGTAGGTTTTCACTCCAGCCCTGTTCCTGGAGAGCTACCCTCCTGTAGGTTTTCACTCCAACCCTTTTCCTGGAGAGCTATCCCCTCCTGTAGGTTTTCACTCCAACCCTTTTCCTGGAGAGCTACCCTCCTGTAGGTTTTCACTCCAACCCTGTTCCTTGAGAGCTACCCTCCTGTAGGTTTTCACTCCAGCTCTGTTCCTGGAGAGCTACCCTCCTGTAGGTTTTCACTCCAACCCTGTTCCTTGAGAGCTATCCCCTAATTTAATTAGGGTTGGAGTGAAAACCGACCGGACGGTAGCTCTCCAGGAACAGGATAGGAGAGTCGTGACTAGACTTTCATGTCTGGTGATCACTGAAAACCTTCTGAGTGAGGAGCCTTGGGAGCTCAGTTAGGTTTTCCACTGAGTCAGGGATCAAGTGGTTTAAAAAAAACGGGTAAATGCTGTGGGTAAATAGGTTTTTAGCATTTGGGATGGAAAAACTGCAGTAAAACTTAAAGTAATAGCCCAGTTGCTTATTTTCTTAAATCACTGAACACAACAGACGCTTATTAGAGACAGGCTTATATTTGATCCAGGCGTCTATGTCCTTCCTTTGCTAATTTGCATAGTTAATTGTTTAATTCCAGCATTCACTTCCAGCATTTGAATACATTTCTTATTTCCTGCACTAATGTGTTATCATTTACATGTTGTGTCACGTTTGTTTTGTCTTAGTACCAGTATGCCTCGATAAAAATCTAATAAACATTTCCTTGACAGAAAAATTATTCTCCTCTTTGACTGTGCATTTTCGTCAGTTCTTACTTTCGTCTCTAGAGGGCGACCTGCCGATTTCTGGGGGTCTGAACTCCCAAAGTTATTGACTGTTTTTTGTGCTTGCCAGCTAGCTAGCAGTTCTAAGTGGTTAGCTGCCAATGGCTATCAGTTTCTTACTGGTAATACAAACTGATGATTGCCGTAATTATTTTGAGTCATTACTGAATTATTTAATGTAACATATCAAACATTTAACCTCGTAAACAATTCATTTGAACAATCAATTTTATTTTCTGAAATGTGTGCCATTGCCTGGCTATTACAAGGGACAGGCGGCTATTTGGGACTCAGCGTTAAATTAACGTTTTACGGTATTCATAAAGTTAAAAAGGTCAACTGAGTTTACTTGTTGTCCCTTCATTACATCGCTGCTGAGCGTAGAAATATAAGCCATTTAGCAGACGCTTTTACCCAAAATGACTTACAGTCATGTGTGCATACATTTTCTCTCTCTCTCTCTCTCTCTCTCTCTCTCTCTCTCTCTCTCTCTCTCTCTCTCTCTCTCTCATTCAATTCAATTCAAGGGGCTTTATTGGCATGGGAAACATGGGTTAACATTGCCAAAGCAAGTGAGGTAGATAATATACAAAGTTAAATAAACAATAGAAATTAACAGGAAACATTACACATACATAAGTTTCAAAACAATAAAGACATTACAAATGTCATATTATGCATATATACAGTGTTGTAACAATGTACAAATGGTTAAAGTACACAAGGGAAAATAAATAAGCATAAATATGGGTTGTATTTACAATGGTGTTTGTTCTTCACTGGTTGCCCTTTTCTTGTGGCAACAGGTCACAAATCTTGCTGCTGTGATGAGTTATTTTACCCAGTAGATATGGGAGTTTTTCAAAATTGGGTTTGTTTTCGAATTCTTTGTGGATCTGTGTCTCTAATAAAAAAATATGTGTCTTTAATACGGTCATACATTGGGCAGGAGGTTAGGAAGTGCAGCTCAGTTTCCACATCATTTTGTTGGCAGTGTGCACTTAGCCTGTCTTCTCTTGAGAGCCAGGTCTGCCTACGGCGACCTTTATCAATAGCAAGGCTATGCTCACTGAGTCTGTACATAGTCAAAGCTTTCCATATAGGTCAGTCACAGTGGTCAGGTATTCTGCCACTGTGTACTCTCTGTTTAGGGCCAAATAGCATTCTAGTTTACTTTGCTTTTTTGTTAATTCTTTCCAATGTGTCAAGTAATTATCTTTTTTTTTTCTCGTGATTTGGTTGGGTCTAATTGTGTTGCTGTCCTGGGGCTCTGTGGGGTGTGTTTGTGTTTGTGAACAGAGCCCCAGGACCAGCTTGCTTAGGGGACTCTTCTCCAGGTTCATCTCTCTGTAGGTGATGGCTTTGTTATGGAAAGTTGTCTCTCTCTCTTCCTCTCTTTCTCTATTCCTCTCTTTCTGTATCTCTCTTTCTCTAACTGTCACGTCTAATCAAGGTGGGTGGAATCAGGCGCAGAGAGCAGATAGCGATATGAAAGTTTTATTCTCCGGTGAACAAGAAAACATGGTCAACCCAATACACACAGGGTGAAATATCCAACACAGGATAAAAGACGAACCGGAGAATAAGAACAAAAGATACACCGACAGACATAGATGACAAATAAACAATCCCGCACAAAACAAGGGCGGGACAACCTACATTATATACAGACACTAATTAACTAAACAACACACAGGTGAAACCAATCAGACAAAACAAACAGATACACGAAAAGGGATCGGTAGTGGCTAGTAGGACGGTGACGACGATTGCCGAGCACCGCCCGAACGGGCAGGAGAGCCAACCTCGGCGGAAGTCGACGCTTAACGCTTAAGACAACATGTCTTATCTGTGTCTCTCTTGCTCTCTCTCTCTCTCTTTCCCACTCTCTCTCTCTCTCTCTCTCTCTCTCTCTCTCACTTGCTCACTAACACTCTGAATTCAATTTCAATTTAAGGGCTTTATTGGCATGGGAAACATATGTTAACATTGCCAAAGCAAGTGAAGTATATAACAAACAAAAGTGAAATAAACAAAAATAACATTAAACATTACACTCACAAGAGGACATGTGCAGGTTGATTGGTCTGTCAGACACTGTCCCTCATCTTATGGCAGGCAGCAATGTAGTGCGCTGCCAACACACAGCTCTCTGCATCCTCCCCCAACAGGACAGCTAGCCTATTCTCACCAGAGAGGTCTTTGAAACCTTGGAATAAGGGTTTAAAATTTGGGGAAATTACACTATTTTTTACACTTTGACAGGATATGCAGCTCTGTCTCGGGTTCTGCTGTGGTGCATTGGTTGGAGTCAGGTTTTCATGGGTCTACCCTTCTCAATGTAAGGCTGTGTTCACTGAGCCTGTACTTTGTCAAGGTTTTGATGATAACCATGGTCAAATAGTTTTCCATTGTATACTGTGGATTTAGGGCCAGATAGCACTGCATTTTGCTTTGTGCTTGTGTTTCCCAATATGTAATGTAGTTTTGTTTTGACTGTGTTGTAATTTGTTTTATTCTGATTGATTTGATGTTCTGGTCCTGAGGCTTCAGTGTGTTAGGAGAACAGGTTTGTGAACTCATCATTAGAACCAGCTGGATGAGGGGACTCTTTTCTTTGCTCAGTTCTTGGCATTGCAGGGCTTGGTAATGATATGAGAGGGGCTGGCCTGGTAGGTTTTCTCTTGAATCATTTTCAAAGCACAGAAGCTCTGAGAGAGAGAGTGGTATGTCTACCTATATTACACTGTGTGGGATGGCTAGCTATACTATACTGTGTGGGGTGGCTAGCTATACTCCACTGTGTGGGGTGGCTAGCTATACTACACTGTGTGGGATGGCTAGCTATACTATACTGTGTGGGGTGGCTAGCTATACTACACTGTGTGGGATGGCTAGCTATACTACACTGTGTGGGGTGGCTAGCTAGACTATACTGTGTGGGATGGCTAGCTATACTACACTGTGTGGGGAGGCTAGCTATACTACACTGTGTGGGGTGGCTAGCTATACTACACTGTGTGGGATGGCTAGCTATACTACACTGTGTGGGATGGCTAGCTATACTACACTGTGTGGGATGGCTAGCTATACTACACTGTGTGGGATGGCTAGCTATACTACACTGTGTGGGATGGGATGAGACAGTGGAAGAGAGAGTGGGATGTCTAGCTATACTACACTGTGTGGGGTGGCTAGCTATACTACACTGTGTGGGATGTCTAGCTATACTACACTGTGTGGGATGGCTAGCTATACTATACTGTGTGGGATGTCTAGCTATACTATACTGTGTGGGGTGGCTAGCTATACTACACTGTGTGGGGTGGCTAGCTATACTGCACTGTGTGGGATGGCTAGCTATACTACACTGTGTGGGATGGCTAGCTATACTGCACTGTGTGGGATTGCTAGCTATACTACACTGTGTGGGATGGCTAGCTATACTATACTGTGTGGGATGGCTAGCTATACTGCACTGTGTGGGGTGGCTAGCTATACTACACTGTGTGGGGTGGCTAGCTATACTACACTGTGTGGGGTGGCTAGCTATACTACACTGTGTGGGATGGCTAGCTATACTGCACTGTGTGGGGTGGCTAGCTATACTACACTGTGTGGGGTGGCTAGCTATACTGCACTGTGTGGGGTGGCTAGCTATACTGCACTGTGTGGGGTGGCTAGCTATACTGCACTGTGTGGGGTGGCTAGCTATACTGCACTGTGTGGGGTGGCTAGCTATACTACACTGTGTGGGGTGGCTAGCTATACTACACTGTGTGGGGTGGCTAGCTATACTACACTGTGTGGGGTGGCTAGCTATACTACACTGTGTGGGGTGGCTAGCTATACTACACTGTGTGGGGTGGCTAGCTATACTGCACTGTGTGGGATTGCTAGCTATACTACACTGTGTGGGGTGGCTAGCTATATTGCACTGTGTGGGATGGCTAGCTATACTGCACTGTGTGGGGTGGCTAGCTATACTGCACTGTGTGGGGTGGCTAGCTATACTACACTGTGTGGGATGGCTAGCTATACTGCACTGTGTGGGGTGGATGAGACAGTGGAAGAGAGAGAGTGGGATGGCTAGCTATACTACACTGTGTGGGATGGCTAGCTATACTACACTGTGTAGGATGGCTATTTATACTACACTGTGTGGGATGGCTATTTATACTACACTGTGTGGGATGGGATGAGACAGTGGAAGAGAGAGTGGGATGTCTAGCTATACTACACTGTGTAGGATGGCTAGCTATACAATACAATACAATATAGCAAGTAAAACACTGGAATGGTTGATTTGCAGTGGAGGAATGTGCAAAGTAGAGATGAAATAATGGGGTGCAAAGGAGCTAAATAAATAGGGGAAAAGGTAGTTTGTTCTAAATTATAGATGGGCTTTGTACAGGTGCAGTAATATGTGATCTGCTCTGACAGCTGGTGCTTAAAGCTAGTGAGGGAGATACGTGTTTCCAGTTTCAGAGATTTTGTAGTTCATTCCAGTCATTGGCAGCAGAGAACTGGAAGAAGAGGTGGCGAAAGGAAGAATTGGTTTTGGGGTGACCAGAGAGATATACCTGCTGGAGCGCGTGCTACAGGTGGGTGCTGCTATGGTGACCAGCGAGCTGAGATAAGTGGGGACTTTACCTAGCAGGGTCTTGTAGATTACCCGGAGCCAGTGGGTTTGGCGAACAGTATGAAGCAAGGGCCAGCCAACAAGAGCATACAGGTCGCAGTGGTGGGTATATGGGGCTTTGGTGACAAAACGGATGGCACTGTGATAGACTGCATCCAAATTTATTGAGTAGGGTGATGGGGTCTATTTGGTAAATTACATCGTCGAAGTCGAGGATCGGTAGGATGGTCAGTTTTACAAGGGTATGTTTGGCAGCATGAGTGAAGGATTTTTTGTTGCGAAATAGGAAGCCAATTCTAGATTTAACTTTGGATTGGAGATGTTTGATGTGAGTCTTGAAGGAGAGTTTACAGTCTAACCAGAGACCTAGGTATTTGTAGTTGTCCACATATTCTAAGTCAGAACCATCCAGAGTAGTGATGTTGGACAGGCGGGCAAGTGCAGGCAGCGATCGGTTGAAGAGCATGCATTTAGTTTTACTTGTATTTAAGAAACCAAGGCTATCAAGTCTGCCGATGAGGATGTGGTGATTGACAGAGTATAAGGTCTTGGCCAGGTCAATGAATACGGCTGCACAGTATTGTTTCTTATCGATGGCGGTTAAGATATCGTTTAGGACCTTGAGTGGGGCTGAGGTGCACCCATGACCAGTTCTGAAACCAGATTGCATAGCGGAGAAGGCATGGTGGGATTCGAAATGGTCGGTAATCTGTTTGTTGACTTGGCTTTCGAAGACCTTAGAAAGGCAGGGTAGGATAGATATAGGTCTGTAGCAGTCAAGAGTGTCCCCCCCTTTAAAGAGGGGGATGACCGCAGCTGCTTTCCAATCTTTGGGAATCTCAGATGACACGAAAGAGAAGTTGTACAGGCTAGTATTAGGGGTGGCAACAATTTCGGCAGATAATTTTAGAAAGAAAGGGTCCAGATTGTCTAGCCTGGCTGATTTGTAGGGGTCCAGATTTTGCAGCTCTTCCAGAACATCAGCTGACTGGATTTGGGAGAAGGTGAAATGGGGAAGGCTTGGGCAAGATGCTGTGGGGCGTGCAGTGCTGTTGACCGGGGTAGGGGTAGCCAGGTGGAAAGCATGGCCATCCATAGAAAAATGCTTATTGAAATTCTCAATTATAGTGGATTTATCGGTGGTGACAGGAAACACTATCTTCAGTGCAGTTGGCAGCTGGGAGGAGGTGTTCTTGTTCTCCATGGACTTTACAGTGTCCCCAAACTTTTTTGAGTTTGTGTTGCAGGAATTTCTGCTTGAAAGAGCTAGCCTTGGCTTTTCTAACTGCCTGTGTATATTGGTTTCTAGCTTCCCTGAAAAGTTGCATATCATGGGGGCTGTTCGATGCTAATGCAGAACGCCATAGGATGTTTTTGTGTTGGTTAAGGGCAGTCAGGTCTGGAGAGAACCAAGGCCTTATCTGTTCCTGATTCTACATTTCTTGAATGGGGCATGCTTATTTAAGATGGTGAGGAAGGCATTTAAAAAAAATAACCAGGCATCCTCTACTGATGGAGGCAGAGGGTGGTCTATAGCAGGCGGCAACGGTGAGAGACTTGTTTTTAGAGAGGTGGATTTTTAAAAGTAGAAGTTCAAATTGTTTGGGTACAGACCTAGATAGTAGGACAGAACTCTGCAGGCTATCTTTGCCGTAGATTGCAACACTTCCCCCTTTGGCCGTTCTATCTTGTCTGAAAATGTTAGAGTTAGGGATGGATATTTCAGAATTTTTGGTGGTCTTCCTATGCCGGGATTCAGACATGGCTAGAACATCCGGGTTGGCAGAGTGTGCTAAAGCAGTGAATAAAACAAACTTAGGGAGGAGGCTTTTAATGTTAACATGCATGAAACCAAGGCTATTACGGTTACAGAAGTCATCAAAAGAGAGAGCTTGGGGAATAGGAGTGGAGCTAGGCACTGCAGGGCCTGGATTCACCTCTACATCACCAGAGGAACAGAGGAGGAGTAGGATAAGTGTACGGCTAAAAGCTATGAGAATTGGTCGTCTAGAACGTCTGGAACAGAGAGTAAAAGGAGGTTTCTGGGGGCGATACAATAGCTTCAAGGTATAATGTTCAGACAAAGGTATGGTAGGATGTGAATACAGTGGAGGTAAACCTAGGTATTGAGTGTTGATGAGAGAGATATTGTCTCTAGAAATATCATTGAAACCAGGTGATGTCATCTCATGTATGGGTGCTGGAACTGAAAGGTTGGATAAGGTGTATTGAGCAGGGCTAGAGGCTCTACCGTGAAATAAGCCAATAAACACTAACCAGAACAGCAATGGACAAGGCATATTGACATTAAGGTGAAGCATGCTTATTCGAGTGATCATAAGGGTCCAGTGAGTAGCGAGGTTGGTTGGGGTCACGGCGATTCAGACAGCTAGCCGGGCCATCGGTAGCAAGCTAGCATTGGATGGGGTTCTGTTTTGAGCCACCTCGTGCGTTTCCGTCGGTAGATGAGCGGGTTTCCGTGTGGTAGAGGGTATCAATCCAATTGGCAAAATAGGTATAGTTATAGTGACCCAAGAAACATTGTCCGATAGTCCTATTCAGATAGCAGCCGATAAGACATCTAACTATTAACCGGCCGCAGATGGGAGTTCAGGTAACGTCGCGACGGAGGGGCCAGTTGGATAACTCCCTCGGGCAGATAACGTCGGTAGTCCAGTCTTGAAGGCCCGGTGGGTCTCCGCATTGGCAGTAAAATGGGTCCGGATAGGTGATTGTAGCACAGGAGTGGCTGATGGAACTCTTCAGCTGGCTAGCTCCGGAATAATTGATGTTTTCTCCGGGATCTAATAGTCACACGGATAGCAGCTAGCTAGCTGCGAGATCCAGGTGTAAATGTCCAGAGCTTGTGGTTGAAATCCGGGGATATGGAGAGAAAAATAGGTCCGGTATGTTCTGGTCTGAGTCGCGTTGTACACAACTGGCGATAGATTTTAGAGCTAAAGGATAGCTGATGACCACAAACCGTGGTTAGCTGAATACTAACGTTAGCCAGTAAATTGGCTAAAAAAAACGAATCTCTGTGTCGGTGGTTTGACATCATGACCTACATTTTTCCCATTCAGAAAGTTAATTTATTGCTGTGTGTGGTGTGAAGTGGGGGACAATGTGGGCCAGCATGTGGGGTGACGGGGTGAGGAACGAAGGAGGAACAGTGTAATGGACAACAAGGGAACTCACTGGGGACGATGAACCAACATGGTAATGGAGGGAGCCGGCCCCGGGTCCGGTCCGGGGCTGGCTGGGATTACCAATAGAAATGACTGACTGCAGCATTAGGCCACCAGGTACCCATGCCACCCAGCCAGACACTTTGTCCATCTCCCCCTGTCCTCCCCTGAGATGGAGTAGTTCCCTGAGAACAGTATATGTCCCTGGACACTATCAACGCTGGGCCAGGAGTTTGGGCCTGGTAGTGCTGTAGCAGTTTGGGGTCTTCCTGGAGGTTAGAGATGAGGAAATGGCAGTGTTGTGAAGCATCTCATTAAATCAATCACATTTATTTACAAAGCCCTTTTTACATCAGCCTAAAACCCCAAAGAGCAAGCAGTGCAGATGTAGAAGCACGGTCCTGATCTGGCCCGGGGTCAGCATGACTGTGGAGCTGGTGGTCAGCTGGTCAGAACAGGAGTGGGGTGGAAGGGTCATGACTCCTACAGGACTGGGAGGTGGTGTGTGTGTCGTGTGTGTGCTCACTCTGTGTGTGTGTGCGTGCTCACTATGTGTGTGTGTGTGATTGTGTGTGTGTGTGTGTGTGTGTGTGTGTGTGTGTGTGTGTGTGTGTGTGTGTGTGTGTGTGTGTGTGTGTGTGTGTGTGTGTGTGTGTGTGTGTGTGTGTGTGTGTTGTGGTCTTCGGGGTCAGTGTGCTGTGTGTGTCTGGGTGGAAGCATGGGAAAACACAGAGTGAAAGATGGCTCTGGGGAACCTGAACCAAGATGTGAAAGTTTAAATAAATATGGAGAATGACCGTGGTGGTCTGAGTCTCACCCACAGCTGATGTTTTCTCTTTCTGCTGCCCTTGTTTTGAGAACACACACTGTAGTGTAGTTTAGGGAAGGGTGGTACAGGCTAGTAGTATACTGTAGTGTAGTTTAGGGAAGGGTAGAGTAGTACAAGCTAGTAGTATACTGTAGTGTAGTTTAGGGAAGGGTAGAGTAGTACAAGCTAGTAGTATACTGTAGTGTAGTTTAGGGAGGTCTAGGGTAGTGGTAGCTAGTAGTATACTGTAGTGTAGTTTAGGGAAGGGTGGTACAGGCTAGTAGTATACTGTAGTGTAGTTTATGGAAGGCTAGGGTAGTGGTAGCTAGTAGTATACTGTAGTGTAGTTTATGGAAGGCTAGGGTAGTGGTAGCTAGTAGTATACTGTAGTGTAGTTTAGGGAGGGCTAGGGTAGTGGTAGCTAGTAGTATACTGTAGTGTAGTTTAGGGAGGTCTAGGGTAGTGGTGGCTAGTAGTATACTGTAGTGTAGTTTATGGAAGGCTAGGGTAGTGGTAGCTAGTAGTATACTGCAGTGTAGTTTAGGGAGGTCTAGGGTAGTGGTAGCTAGTAGTATACTGTAGTGTAGTTTAGGGAGGTCTAGGGTAGTGGTGGCTAGTAGTATACTGTAGTGTAGTTTAGGGAGGGCTAGGGTATTGGTGGATAGTAGTATACTGTAGTGTAGTTTAGGGAGGGCTAGGGTATTGGTGGATAGTAGTATACTGTAGTGTAGTTTAGGGAGGTCTAGGGTAGTGGTGGCTAGTAGTGTACTGTAGTTTAGGGAGGGCTATGGTAGTGGTGGCTAGTAGTATACTGTAGTGTAGTTTAGGGAGTGCAAGGATAGTACAGGCTAGTGGTATACTGTAGTGTAGTTTAGGGATGGCTTGGGTAGTACAGAATAGTAGTACACTGCAGTGTAGTTTAGGGAGGGCTAGGGTAGTAAAGGCTAGTAGTATACTGTAGTGTAGTTTAGGGATGGCTAGGGTAGTACAGAATAGTAGTATACTGTAGTGTAGTTTAGGGAGGGCTAGGGTAGTGGTAGCTGGTAGTATACTGTAGTGTAGTTTAGGGAGGGCTAGGGTAGTGGTGGCTAGTAGTGTACTGTAGTGTAGTTTGGGGAGGGCTAGGGTAGTGGTGGCTAGTAGTGTAGTTTAGGGAGGGCTAGGGTAGTGGTGGCTAGTAGTGTACTGTAGTGTAGTGTAGGGAGGGCTAGGGTAGTGGTGGCTAGTAGTGTACTGTAGTGTAGTTTAGGGAGGGCTAGGGTAGTGGTGGCTAGTAGTGTACTGTAGTGTAGTTTGGGGAGGGCTAGGGTAGTGGTGGCTAGTAGTGTAGTTTAGGGAGGGCTAGGGTAGTGGTGGCTAGTAGTGTACTGTAGTGTAGTTTAGGGAGGGCTAGGGTAGTGGTGGCTAGTAGTGTACTGTAGTGTAGTTTAGGGAGGGCTAGAGTAGTGGTGGCTAGTAGTGTACTGTAGTGTAGTTTAGTTTAGGGAGGGCTAGGGTAGTGGTGGCTAGTAGTGTACTGTAGTGTAGTTTAGGGAGGGCTAGGGTAGTGGTGGCTAGTAGTGTACTGTAGTGTAGTGTAGGGAGGGCTAGGGTAGTGGTGGCTAGTAGTGTACTGTAGTGTAGTGTAGGGAGGGCTAGGGTAGTGGTGGCTAGTAGTGTACTGTAGTGTAGTTTAGGGAGGGCTAGGGTAGTGGTGGCTAGTAGTGTACTGTAGTGTAGTGTAGGGAGGGCTAGGGTAGTGGTGGCTAGTAGTGTACTGTAGTGTAGTTTAGTTTAGGGAGGGCTAGGGTAGTGGTGGCTAGTAGTGTACTGTAGTGTAGTTTGGGGAGGGCTAGGGTAGTGGTGGCTAGTAGTGTAGTTTAGGGAGGGCTAGGGTAGTGGTGGCTAGTAGTGTACTGTAGTGTAGTTTAGGGAGGGCTAGGGTAGTGGTGGCTAGTAGTGTACTGTAGTGTAGTTTAGGGAGGGCTAGAGTAGTGGTGGCTAGTAGTGTACTGTAGTGTAGTTTAGTTTAGGGAGGGCTAGGGTAGTGGTGGCTAGTAGTGTACTGTAGTGTAGTTTAGGGAGGGCTAGGGTAGTGGTGGCTAGTAGTGTACTGTAGTGTAGTTTAGTTTAGGGAGGGCTAGAGTAGTGGTGGCTAGTAGTGTACTGTAGTGTAGTTTAGTTTAGGGAGGGCTAGAGTAGTGGTGGCTAGTAGTGTACTGTAGTGTAGTGTAGTTTAGGGAGGGCTAGAGTAGTGGTGGCTAGTAGTGTACTGTAGTGTAGTTTAGTTTAGGGAGGGCTAGGGTAGTGGTGGCTAGTAGTGTACTGTAGTGTAGTTTAGTTTAGGGAGGGCTAGAGTAGTAGTGGCTAGTAGTGTACTGTAGTGTAGTTTAGTTTAGGGAGGGCTAGGGTAGTGGTGGCTAGTAGTGTACTGTAGTGTAGTTTATTTTAGGGAGGGCTAGAGTAGTGGTGGCTAGTAGTGAACTGTAGTGTAGTTTAGTTTAGGGAGGGCTAGGGTAGTGGTGGCTAGTAGTGTACTGTAGTATATTTTAGTTTAGGGAGGGCTAGGGTAGTGGTGGCTAGTAGTGTACTGTAGTGTAGTTTATTTTAGGGAGGGCTAGAGTAGTGGTGGCTAGTAGTGAACTGTAGTGTAGTTTAGTTTAGGGAGTGCTAGGGTAGTGGTGGCTAGTAGTGTACTGTAGTATATTTTAGTTTAGGGAGGGCTAGGGTAGTGGTGGCTAGTAGTGTACTGTAGTGTAGTTTAGGGAGGCCTAGGGTAGTGGTGGCTAGTAGTGTACTGTTGTGTAGTTTAGTTTAGGGAGGGCTAGAGTAGTGGTGGCTAGTAGTGTACTGTAGTGTAGTTTAGTTTAGGGAGGGCTAGGGTAGTGGTGGCTAGTAGTGTACTGTAGTGTAGTTAAGTTTAGGGAGGGCTATGGTAGTGGTGGCTAGTAGTGTACTGTAGTGTAGTTTAGTTTAGGGAGGGCTAGAGTAGTGGTGGCTAGTTGTGTACTGTAGTGTAGTTTAGTTTAGGCAGTGCTAGAGTAGTGGTGGCTAGTAGTGTACTGTAGTGTAGTTTAGTTTAGGGAGTGCTAGGTTAGTGGTGGCTAGTAGTGTACTTTAGTGTAGTTTAGGGAGGGCTAGAGTAGTGGTGGCTAGTTGTGTACTGTAGTGTAGTTTAGTTTAGGGAGTGCTAGGGTAGTGGTGGCTAGTAGTGTACTTTAGTGTAGTTTAGGGAGGGCTAGAGTAGTGGTGGCTAGTAGTGTACTGTAGTGTAGTTTAGTTTAGGGAGGGCTAGGGTAGTGGTGGCTAGTAGTGTACTGTAGTGTAGTTTAGGGAGGGCTAGAGTAGTGGTGGCTAGTAGTGTACTGTAGTGTAGTGTAGTTTAGGGAGGGCTAGAGTAGCGGTGGCTAGTAGTGTACTGTAGTGTAGTTTAGTTTAGGGAGGGCTAGAGTAGTGGTGGCTAGTAGTGTACTGTAGTGTAGTTTCGGGAGTGCTAGAGTAGTGGTGGCTAGTAGTGTACTGTAGTGTAGTTTAGTTTAGGGAGGGCTAGAGTAGTGGTGGCTAGTAGTGTACTGTAGTGTAGTTTAGTTTAGGGAAGGCTAGGGTAGTGGTGGCTAGTAGTGTACTGTAGTGTAGTTTAGTTTAGGGAGGGCTAGAGTAGTGGTGGCTAGTAGTGTACTGTAGTGTAGTTTAGTTTAGGGAGGGCTAGGGTAGTGGTGGCTAGTAGTGTCCTGTAGTGTAGTTTAGTTTAGGGAGGGCTAGAGTAGTGATGGCTAGTAGTGTACTGTAGTGTAGTTTAGTTTAGGGAGGGCTAGGGTAGTGGTGGCTAGTAGTGTACTGTAGTGTAGTTTAGTTTAGGGAGGGCTAGAGTAGTGGTGGCTAGTAGTGTACTGTAGTGTAGTTTAGTTTAGGGAGGGCTAGGGTAGTGGTGGCTAGTAGTGTACTGTAGTATAGTTTAGTTTAGGGAGGGCTAGGGTAGTGGTGGCTAGTAGTGTACTGTAGTGTAGTTTAGTTTAGGGAGGGCTAGGGTAGTGGTGGCTATTAGTGTACTGTAGTGTAGTTTAGTTTAGGGAGGGCTAGGGTAGTGGTGGCTAGTAGTGTACTGTAGTGTAGTTTAGGGAGGGCTAGAGTAGTGGTGGCTAGTAGTGTACTGTAGTGTAGTTTAGTTTAGTGAGGGCTAGGGTAGTGGTGGCTAGTAGTGTACTGTAGTGTAGTTTAGGGAGGGCTAGAGTATTGGTGGCTAGTAGTGTACTGTAGTGTAGTTTAGTTTAGGGAGGGCTAGGGTAGTGGTGGCTAGTAGTGTACTGTAGTGTAGTTTAGTTTAGGGAGGGGTAGGGTAGTGGTGGTTAGTAGTGTACTGTAGTGTAGTGTTGTTTAGGGAGGGCTAGAGTAGTGGTGGCTAGTAGTGTACTGTAGTGTAGTTTAGTTTAGGGAGGGCTAGGGTAGTGGTGGCTAGTAGCACAATGTAGTGTATTTTTATTTGCTTCTTCCTTGAACTCATCCCCTTTTAAAAGGTGCTCTACTACCTTGAAATCACCCAGTAATACTATTGTCAATATCAACACCATTTCTTACCAGTTCAATGTTGATGCACCCAACGGCCCTTGAGCAGATCGGTAGCCTAGTGGTTAAGAGTGTTGGCCAGTAAACGAACGGTTGCTGGGTCAAATCCCAGAGATGACGACGTGAAAAATCTGCTTATCTGCTAAATGACTACTGTTTAACAAATGTAAATCATTATGGATTCAATATGTCCTGAGTTAGAGGTTAACATTAAAGACTGGTTACATTAGAGATAATCATTAAACAGCTGCAGTCCTGTTCCCAGCAGCTACAGAAACACACACACACACTGTTCCCAGACCAGCTACAGTACAGTAAGACACAGCTCTAGCATAAGAAAGGAAAGCCGTCTGAATTAGTTCAGTATGAAGCCACAGACCTGCAGGCAGCCAAAAACACCAAGGCTGTATCATAATGTAAAACAGTGAGGACAAATTGAATCATGTTTGGACAGATTCAGCCTTCAGACCGACCTAGGCTGCTCATCTGTTTAACTGAGTGTTTCCGTTCCAGAACGTTCACAAGAACGTTCACTTCATATTGTACACATTTTGGTTCTCTTAATATACCTGATTGATATGAGGGGAGGCCTTCCTAGTGTCTAGGTCTATTCCAATAGATAGCTTGGCCAGAGAAGCAGAGCTCCATATGATCCCTGTATCTGGGCCTGGGCCTCCTCAGGGTTCCAGTAGAGCAGGCTGAACCCCCAGCTCTAAATCTGCTGGGTTGCTGTAAGGGGAGAAGCATGGTACAATAACACAACGTGTTCTTCGTTCACCCCAGCCTGCCGTAAAACAGGAAGAATTACAGAGTGAGAGACAGTTTAACTCAGCATCGTAAATGCGTCTGCCCCTTTCTGTCTGTCCCCTCCCTCTTTTACTCACTGTCCTCCTGTGACGCTGGTTGATTCTGCTGGGAATGCCTGGTCCAGATTAACGTGCACACTTAATGGACTTTTTAAATCGTCACGTGTTTGTCTGTGTTCGTGTGATAGATACGTTTGCATTCATGCATTAGTGTGTGTGTGTGTGTGTGTGTGGGTGTGTGTGTTAGTAATATACATGTTAACATTCAAACTATATATCTGTGGCACAGAAATGCGTGAAGGGGCCAGGCTTGTCTGTGTAGGCGCATGTGCGTACATCCATGTGTGAGTGCGTGTATCCATTTGCTTGCATACGCGTGTGTGTTTTTCCAGGTTGTTTCTAGTTCCCAGGCAGACAGTGGGAGCGGTTGTGGGCCACCCCTTATACTCTCTACTCTCTAACCCAACCACAGCAGGGCAATAATCACTTAACCCGAATCAGAGGCAATCAGAGCAGTGTTCCTTTGCAGCTGGGAGGCAAAGGGGGGACAGAGGAGGAGGAAGGAGGGAGGGATGGATGAAGAGATGGACATTGATGAGGAAGAACAACCTTCTCAACTAGGTAATGAATGGACTCTTCATAAAGGAGAGTCACAGAGAACATCGTCTCCTATCAGACACTACTGAGGCGTCTTATTAGAACAAGCCTCAGCCTGGCATTCTGCTCATTCCTTGTACATCTCTGTCTCTGTGTCTCTGCCTGTGTATCTGTGAGTCAGCAATTGCTGTGAGCTGTTGACCTGTTGTTTGTGTTCTGATGCAGGTCCTGACTGTCACTGCTGCAGGCCTATAGGAGCAGCAGGGAGACTCTCTATGACAGAGCCTGATGTCCTTTGCTTCCGCCTCCTCAGCCCTCCTCCCCAGCCCTCCTCCTCAGCCCTCCTCCTCAGCCCTCCACCCAAGCCGCACAACGCTGCAACTCACTGACTGCTTAGTGGCCAAGCCTGCTCTTGATCAAATGGAAATTGCGGCAATATTGTATCAGGGAGAAACATGTGTGTGTTGTAGCCAAGCAGGGCCATGCAGAGTGGCCTAGATGCTTTAATGAGTCCAACCCATACAGTATCATCTGCCATTCATTTAGAAGGAAGACAAACACACTGATGAAAATCTCTCTCTCTCTCTCTCTCTCTCTCTCTCTCTCTCTCTCTCTCTCTCTCTCTTGACATTCTACTGTTTTGTAAACATTTTACATTTACATTTAAGTCATTTAGCAGACGCTCTTATCCAGAGCGACTTACAAATTGGTGAATTCACCTTCTGACATCAGAACATTATATGTTGCATGACATGGGCTAGATGTCAGAAATAAGTCTATTGAATTGACTTGTATCTATTGTCACTGTGTAAGGGTAGGATGTGGTGTGTGTGTGGGGGGGGGGTGTAGGACTGAGGGTGAAGAAGTGTTGGGGGGGTGAGGAGGTGTTAAAGTGAAACAGCACATAGATCAGTAAGGGAACACACTGCTCCCCTCGCTACTGAACCAGAACAACCCAAAACCTCCCTCTCAATGAACCACTAATGGAGAAAGGAACACCCCCCCAGCCCCAGTCACTTGTATCCACCCCAGACACTTGTATCCAGCCCCAGACACTTGTATCCAGCCCCAGACACTTGTATCCACCCCAGACACTTGTATCCACCCCAGACACTTGTATCTACCCCAGACACTTGTATCCAGCCCCAGACACTTGTATCCAGCCCCAGACACTTGTATCTACCCCAGACACTTGTATCCAACCCCAGACACTTTGTATCTACCCCAGACACTTGTATCCAGCCCCAGACACTTGTATCCACCCCAGACACTTGTATCTACCCCAGACACTTGTATCCAGCCCCAGACACTTGTATCCACCCCAGACACTTGTATCCACCCCAGACACTTGTATCTACCCCAGACACTTGTATCCAGCCCCAGACACTTGTATCCACCCCAGACACTTGTATCCACCCCAGACACTTTGTATCCAGCCCCAGACACTTGTATCCACCCCAGACACTTTGTATCCAGCCCCAGACACTTGTATCCACCCCAGACACTTGTATCCACCCCAGACACTTGTATCCAGCCCCAGACACTTGTATCCACCCCAGACACTTGTATCCAGACAGCCCCAGACACCAGACACTTGTATCCAGCCCCAGACACTTGTATCCACCCCAGACACTTGTATCCACCCCAGACACTTTGTATCCAGCCCCAGACACTTGTATCCACCCCAGACACTTTGTATCCAGCCCCAGACACTTGTATCCACCCCAGACACTTGTATCCACCCCAGACACTTGTATCCACCCCAGTCACTTGTATCCACCCCAGACACTTGTATCCACCCCAGACACTTTGTATCCAGCCCCAGACACTTGTATCCACCCCAGACACTTTGTATCCAGCCCCAGACACTTGTATCTACCCCAGACACTTGTATCCACCCCAGACACTTGTATCCAGCCCCAGACACTTGTATCCAGCCCCAGACACTTGTATCCACCCCAGACACTTGTATCCACCCCAGACACTTTGTATCCAGCCCCAGACACTTGTATCCACCCCAGACACTTTGTATCCAGCCCCAGACACTTGTATCCACCCCAGACACTTGTATCCACCCCAGATACTTGTATCCACCCCAGTCACTTGTATCAGGTAGAACACCAATCACAAAAAAAAATGGCGCCAGAGGAGATGGCCTCCGTTTTACGGTCTTCTAACCAATTGTGCTATTATGTGTTTGTTTTTTCTGCGATATTTGTAAATGATTTTGTACATAATGTTTCTGCAACCGTATCTTAAGGAAGAAAAGAGCTTCTGGATATCAGGACAACGATCACTCACCTCGGATTAGACAAAGATTTCTTCAACAACAACAACAACAACAACAAGCAGGACTCACACGATATTCTCCAAACACCCCACAGGGCAGACATCCCAATTATTCGCAAAAGGAAGCGACGGAGAGGAAGAAGAGCCGGATGCCTCGTCCGGACCCACAGAAGGATACTAGGAAAGCTGCAGTTACCGTCAATATTACTCGCCAACCTGCAATCATTGGTCAATGAACTAGATGAGGTACGGTCATGAAAATATCCTACCAACAGGACATCAAAAACTGTAATATCCTATACTTCACGGAATCATGGCTGAATGACGACATGGATATTCAGCTAGCGAGATACATGCTGCACCGGCAAGATAGAACAGCACACTCCGGTAAGACGAGGGGGGGCGGTCTGTGCATATTTGTAAACAACAGCTGGTGCACAAAATCTAAGTAAGTCTCTAGATTTTGCTCGTCTGAAGTAGAGTATATTGTGATAAACTGCAGGCCACACTACTTGCCTAGAGAGTTCTCAGCTTTACTTTTTGTGGCTGTTTATTTACCACCACAGACAGATGCTGGCACGAAGACCGTACTCAGTCAGCTGTATAAGGAAATAAGCAAACAGGAAACCACTCACCCAGAGGCGGCGCTCCTAGTGGCCGGAGACTAATGCAGGGAAACTTAAATCAGTTCTACCAAATCTCTATCAACATGTTAAATGTGCAACGAGAGAGAAAAATAATTCTAGATCACCTGTACTCCACACACAGAGACACGTACAAAGCTCTCCCTCACCCTTCATTTAGTAAATCCGACCACAACTCTATCCTTCTGATTCCTGCTTACAAGCAAAAATTAAGGTAGGAAGCACCAGTGACTCGGTCTAAAAAAAATGGTCAGATGAAGCAGATGCTAAACAACAGGGCTGCTTTGCTATCACAGACTGGAACATGTTCCGGGATTCTTCCGATGACATTGAGGAATACACCACATCAGTCACTGGCTTTATCAATAAGTGCATTGAGGATGTCGTCCCCACAGTGACTGTACGTACATACCCCAATCAGAAGGCATGGATTACAGGCAACATTCGCACTGAGCTAAAGGGTAGAGCTGCCGGGACTCTAACCCGGGAGCTTACAAGAAATCCCACTATGCCCTGCGACAAACAGGCAAACCATCAAACAGGCAAAGCGTCAATACAGGGCTAAGATTGACTCATACTACACCGGCTCCGACGCTCGTCGGATGTGACAGGGCTTGCAAACCATTACAGACTACAAAGGGAAGCACAGCCGCGAGCTGCCCAGTGACACAAGCCTACCAGACGAGCTAAATCACTTCTATGTTCACTTCGAGGCAAACAACACTGAGGCATGCACGAGAGCATCAGCTGTTCCGGACGACTGTGTGACCATGCTCTCCGTAGCCGACGTGAGTAAGACCTTTAAACAGGTCAACATACACAAGGCTGCGGGGCCAGATGGATTACCAGGACGTGTGCTCCGGGCATGTGCTGACCAACTGGCAGGTGTCTTCACTGACATTTTGAACATGTCCCTGATTGAGTCTGTAATACCAACATGCTTCAAGCAGAACACCATAGTCCCTGTGCCCAAGAACACGAAGGCAACCTGCCTAAATGACTACAGACGCGTAGCACTCACGTCCGTAGCCATGGAGTGCTTTGAAAGGCTAGTAATGGCTCACATCAACACCATTATCCCAGAAACCCTAGACCCATTACAATTTGCATACCGCTCAAACAGATCCACAGATGATGCAATCTCTATTGCACTCCTCACTGCCCTTTCCCACCTGGACAAAAGGAACACCTATGTTAGAATGTTGTTCATTGACTACAGCTTAGTGTTCAACACCATAGTACCCTCAAAGCTCATCACCAAGCTAAGGATCCTGGGACTAAACACCTCCCTCTGCAACTGGATCCTGGACTTCCTGACAGGCCGCCCCCAGGTGGTGGGGGTAGGTAGCAACACATCTGCCACGCTGATCCTCAACACTGGAGCTCCCCAGGGGTGCATGGTCAGTCCCCTACTGCACTCCCTTTTCACTGATGACTGCATGGCCAGGCACGACTCCAACACCATCATTAAGTTTGCTGATGACACAACAGTGGTAGGCCTGATCACGACAACGACGAGACAGCCTATTGGGAGGAGGTCAGAGACCTGGCCGGGTGGTGCCAGGATAACAACCTATCCCTCAACGTATCCAAGACTAAGGAGATGATTGTGGACTACAGGAAAAGGAGCACAGAGCACGTACCCATTCTCATCGACGGGGCTGTAGTGGAGCAGGTTGAGAGCTTCAAATTCCTTGGTGTCCCTATCAACAACAAACTAGATTGGTCCAAACACACCAAGACAATCCTGAAGAGGGCACAACAAAGCCTATTCCCCCTCAGGAAACTAAAAAGATTTGGCATGGGTCCTGAGATCCTTAAAAGGTTCTACAACTGCAACATCGAGAGCATCCTGACCGGCTGCATCACTGCCTGGTACGGCAATTGTCCGGCCTCTGACCGCAAGGCACATCAGAGGGTAGTGCGTACGGCCCAGTACATCACTGGGGCAAAGCTGGGGCAAAGCTGCCTGCCTTCCAAGGACCTCTACACCAGGAGGTGTCAAATTGTCAAATACCCCAGCCACCCTAGTCATAGACTGTTCTCTCTACTACCGCATGGCAAGTGCCAAGTCTAGGACATATAGGCTTCTCAACAGTTTTTAGCCCCAAGCCATAAGACACCTGAACATCTAACCAAATGGTTACACAGACTATTTGCGTTGTGTCCCACCACCCGCCAACCCATCTTTTTACGCTACTGCTACTCTCTGAACAGTATATGCATAGTCACTTTAACGATACCTACATGTACATACTACCTCAATAAGCCTGACTAACAGGTGTCTGTACATAGCCTTGCTACTCTTTTTTCAAATGTCTTTTTACTGTTGTTTTATTTCTTTACTTACCTACACACACACACACATACCTTTGGTTAGAGCCTGTAAGTAAGCATTTCACCTGTTGTATTCGGAGCATATTAATGGTTGCGTGTATCTGTGATTGTATTGTTCAAGGTGTGTGTGTGTGTGTGTGTGTGTGTGTGTGTGTGTGTGTGTGTGTGTGTGTGTGTGTGTGTGTGTGTGTGTGTGTGTGTGTGTGTTTAGGGTTTTAGCAGAACTCCCTGATGCGCTGGCAGGTGCTCCAGCTGACCAGCTGAGCCCACCCAGTCTGTGTGACAGCAGAGCATGCCTTCATTTTTCTTCCCTCTACTGACCATAAAGACCAGTTGTGTGTGTATGCATGCACACAAAAACACACTTATTTTCTGTCGGTGTGTGTCTGTGTGTGCTTGTGTGTGTGTGTGTGTGTGTGTGTGTGCTCGCGCGTGTGTGAGTGAGCTTGTGCATGTTTGTGAGTGTGTGTATAGCAGAGCCTGCATGATCCTCCTGTTCTTCTCATTTTCCCTGGTGAAAGGAGGCATTCTAACCGATTTCCATGACCTCAAGACAGGGCCCTTGCTGCCTTCCCGTCCTCATGGCTGGTGTGTTTCATTGTGTACTTACTCGCGTGCGTGGGTGACTTTGTGGGTATGTATTTGTGTGTGTGTGACTGCGTAACCATGTTTGTGTGTGCGAGTGAGCCAGTGTGTATCTCTGACTGTGCGTGCGCTCTCTCTCTCACACACACTAACACACATTCTAACTGCTTTCCATGACCTCCAGCCAGGACCCTCCTCTGCGGCCTTCCTCGCAGTGCTTGTTTAGACAACAGTGGTGCACATGTTGGCTGAAATATGTCCGCTGCTCTGGCCTGCTCGGGTGAATTAAGCTACGGCATGTGTGCTTAAACCACAACGGCTCACGGATTTATCCATATATTTAAATGATTGATTTAAGAGCCCACCATTCAACACTTATTGCAGCTGTGGAGGGGAGATTGTGGGACCTAGGAGATGAGAGAAGAGGGATAGAGTTTACATCAGAAAAGATACAGCCTTGAAGACTTCACGCAGGCTATGTTGTTGACATAATTCATAAAAGCAGCACTGGAATATTTTATTCAGAAGTGAGGAGTGTTTCTATTTTAATTGAACCTTTATTTAACTAGGCAAGTCAGTTAAGAACAAATTCTTATTTACAATGATGACAGACCTGGGAACAGTGGGTTAACTTCTTTGTTCAGGTTCAAAACAACAGATTTTTACCTTGTCAGCTCAGTGATTCGATCCAGCAACCTTTCGGTTACTGGCCCAACACTCTAACCATTAGGCTGTAACCGCCAGGCTACCTGCTGCCCCAAGTTGTATTTTTATATGATTATTTATTAATAGTTTTTGTTTGTTATGGTTTTAAAATGACATAAGCAAAATGTTTATTAAATGTCATGAAAAAAATTGAAGAAAGCATATGAAAACAGATCAGTCCGTCTTTTGTTAGGTTCAACGGACACACATTTATACATGCACAAGGATATGTGTGTGTTTTATTAGCTGTCTCCTTATTAAATGTGTCGGGGGTTGGAGGAGCGTTCGGATCGTTCAGAGCTGGGACAGGACATTCCACCTCTTTAATGTCTCCCTCTCGTCCCCCTATTCCCCCCATTCTTCTCCTCCCTCCGTTCGTTCCCCCCATTCCTGCCTTTGATAATACTTTCCCTTATGAGCTCATAAAAACCAGAGGTTCTCTCAGAGCGACATCTCTTTCATTAAAAACCAGAGGTTCTCTCAGAGCGACACCTCTTTCATTAAAACCAGTGTCTCTCAGAGCGACACCTCTTCCATTAAAAACCAGAGGTTCTCTCAGAGCAGCACCTCTTTCATTAAAATCAGAGTGTCTCTCAGAGCAGCACCTCCTCCATTAAAAACCAGAGTTTCTCTCAGAGCAACACCTCTTCCATTAAAAACCAGTGTCCCTCAGAGCGACTCCTCTTTCATTGAAAACCAGAGTTTCTCTCAGAGCGACACCTCTTTCATTAAAAACCAGTGTCTCTCAGCACACCACCAGTCTTGCTTTTTAAACTACATTAAAAAAATGTTGCTAGATAGGGTCCTATGTGTTTTTAGATTTTTCTAATATAATGGAAAGTACTAGCTACTGTAAGTTATGCTATTTGTTGCAATTATTGAGGTGTTTCCTTTAATAAAAATATAAAAATTAAGTGAAGCGTGAATTGGACAGAAATCAAAACTTTATCTACCTCTATGTATCTCTCTTTCATTTGTTTTCTTTCTCTTTTCCTTTTTACTTTCTCTTTCTTTTTTTGCTTTTGCTCTAACTCTCTCCTTCTCACCCCCTCTCTCTTTCTCCCTCCTTCCCACCCCCTCTCTCTTTCTCCCTCCTTCCCGCCCCTCTCTCTTTCTCCCTCCTTCCCACCCCCTCTCTCTTTCTCTCTCCGTCCCACCCCCTCTCTCTTTCTCCCTCCTTCCCACCCCCTCTCTCTTTCTCCCTCCTTCCCACCCCCTCTCTCTTTCTCTCTCCGTCCCACCCCTCTCTCTTTCTCCCTCCTTCCCACTCCTCTCTCTTTCTCTCTCCTTCCCACCCCTCTCTCTTTCTCTCTCCTTCCCACCCCCTCTCTATTTCTCTCTCCTTCCCACCCCTCTCTCTTTCTCTCTCCTTCCCACCCCCTCTCTCTTTCTCTCTCCTTCCCACCCCCTCTCTCTTTCTCTCTCCTTCCCACCCCCTCTCTCTTTCTCTCTCCTTCCCACCCCCTCTCTCTTTCTCTCTCCTTCCCACCCCCTCTCTCTTTCTCCCTCCCACCCCCTCTCTCTTTCTCTCTCCTTCCCACCCCCTCTCTCTTTCTCTCTCCTTCCCACCCCCTCTCTCTTTCTCCCTCCTTCCCACCCCTCTCTATTTCTCTCTCCTTCCCACCCCCTCTCTCTTTCTCCCTCCTTCCCACCCCCTCTCTCTTTCGCTCTCCTTCCCACCCCCTCTCTTTCTCTCTCCTTCCCACCCCTCTCTATTTCTCTCTCCTTCCCACCCCCTCTCTCTTTCTCCCTCCTTCCCACCCCTCTCTCTTTCGCTCTCCTTCCCACCCCCTCTCTTTCTCTCTCCTTCCCACCCCCTCTCTCTTTCTCTCTCCTTCCCACCCCCTCTCTCTTTCTCCCTCCTTCCCACCCCTCTCTATTTTTCTCTCCTTCCCACCCCCTCTCTCTTTCTCTCTCCTTCCCACCCCCTCTCTCTTTCTCTCTCCTTCCCACCCCCTCTCTCTTTCTCCCTCCTTCCCATCCCCTCTATCTTTCTCCCTCCTTCCCACCCCTCTCTATTTCTCTCTCCTTCCCACCCCCTCTCTCTTCCTTCCTCCTTCCCACCCCTCTCTCTTTCTCTTCATTTCTTCAGGGCTGAGTAAAGCATAAGCGAATAATTAGGTAATTGCCCTCTTGATTGAGCTCAATAGGAAACGTTTCAATTAGGCTAAAACTGCACAGGGAGGAAGTAGGCTCTTACAAAGGAAACATTCCTTGTCATGCAACTGTCAGCCCCGAGCCCACACTACACACACACACAGAGAGAGAGAGAGAGAGACATATACCCACCAGCCTGGATTCAGGTGTAGACGTAACATAGTAGATGTAAATCCATCACGCTCCCATTAAAATGATAAGTTATGTTTCTTATGGTATGTGGATGTACATCATTCATTTTGTATGATATGTTATGAATTGCAATACGTACAATAGGTTATGAATTACAAGTCGTACAGTATGTTGCTATTTGAAAAAAGTACAATATGCAAAACATAGTAAGTAGTTGCAAAGTTACTAAATAGTTTAAAGGCTGAAGTTGTCTATGATGAGATTTTAACACGCCATCTTTGGGTTGCTAAACGTTCGCGTTATATGTTACAATTTCCAATTTGTTGTGGCTAACGTTAGCTAGGTGGCTAACACGAACATTAGCTAGTTGGCTAACGTTAGCTAAGCTAGGGGTTAGGGTTAGGAGTTAGGTTAAAGGGTTAAGGTTAGGGGAAGGGTTACCTAACATAAAAAATAGTTGCAAAGTAGCTAAAAGTAGTAAATAGTTGCAAAGTGGCTTATAAGCCAAAGTTGTCCAAATCAAATCAAATCAAATTTATTTATATAGCCCTTCGTACATCAGCTGATATCTCAAAGTGCTGTACAGAAACCCAGCCTAAAACCCCAAACAGCAAGCAATGCAGGTGTAGAAGCACGGTGGTTAGGAAAAACTCCCTAGAAAGGCCAAAACCTAGGAAGAAACCTAGAGAGGAACCAGGCTATGTGGGTGGCCAGTCCTCTTCTGGCTGTGCCAGGTGGAGATTATAACAGAACATGGCCAAGATGTTCAAATGTTCATAAATGACCAGCATGGTTGAATAATAATAAGGTAGAACAGTTGAAACTGGAGCAGCAGCACGGCCAGGTGGACTGGGGACAGCAAGGAGTCATCATGTCAGGTAGTCCTGGGGCATGGTCCTAGGGCTCAGGTCCTCTGAGAGAGAGAAAGAAAGAGAATTAGAAAGAGCATATGTGGGGTGGTCAGTCCTCTTCCGGCTGTGCCGGGTGGAGATTATAACAGAACATGGCCAAGATGTTCAAATGTTCATAAATGACCAGCATGGTTGAATAATAATAAGGTAGAACAGTTGAAACTGGAGCAGCAGCACGGCCAGGTGGACTGGGGACAGCAAGGAGTCATCATGTCAGGTAGTCCTGGGGCATGGTCCTAGGGCTCAGGTCCTCTGAGAGAGAGAAAGAAAGAGAATTAGAAAGAGCATATGTGGGGTGGTCAGTCCTCTTCCGGCTGTGCCGGGTGGAGATTATAACAGAACATGGCCAAGATGTTCAAATGTTCATAAATGACCAGCATGGTTGAATAATAATAAGGTAGAACAGTTGAAACTGGAGCAGCAGCACGGCCAGGTGGACTGGGGACAGCAAGGAGTCATCATGTCAGGTAGTCCTGGGGCATGGTCCTAGGGCTCAGGTCCTCCGAGAGAGAATTAGAGAACGCACACTTAGATTCACACAGGACACCGAATTGGACAGGAGAAGTACTCCAGATATAACAAACTGACCCCAGCCCCCCAACACATAAACTACTGCAGCATAAATACTGGAGGCTGAGACAGGAGGGGTCAGGAGACACTGTGGCCCCATCCGAGGACACCTCCGGACAGGGCCAAACAGGAAGGATATGTTGATATTCGAACACGCAACCTTTAGATTGCTAGACATTTGCGTTATACACTGACCCACCCACCCAGACTAACCACCCTACTTTAGTTTTTGCCTAAAGTAACATTATGTCTTCTGTAACCATACCAAACATAACATATCATCCTAATGTGAGTGTCTCAGATTTACATTTGCTATGTTATATCTAGTCAATGAGACCAGGCTGTACACACACCCCAAGCACACGCACAGAGACAGAGACACAGACAGACAGACAGACAGACAGAGCTGAGCCCACACTACAAGCCAAAGCTTAACTGGATCCCAGATGAGGAAACGCTGGGGAGAAAAAAAATGTGCTTGTTTCGGACTGGGAAAAATATATATAAAGGAGGAGGGGATGGAGGGGTGGAGAGAGGGATGAGGAGAGATGGAAGATAGAGACAGCAAGAAATGATTGCAGGAATTATAGCTATATTTAAAACAGGACCTCTCTTTTCTCTGTATGTGTCCCAAATAGCCAAAGGTAAAAGGCAGTGCTCTATAATAAGTAGTACACTAGATAGAGAATAGGGTGTCATTTGAGACACTGCCTCTGATATGATTTTCTAGTGATCCCCTGTCCAGATAAGACAGAGGTCCTGGACCGCCCAGCCTCGCCGCCTGTAACAAATTACAACCTCCCAGCCATAGAAGAGACGGACGCAGTTCCTGAACAACGAGGGAAAGAGAGAGAGATTTAAAGGAGAACGAGAAACAGTGAAAGGGGCTTCACATTTGGAAGGATTTACTAAAAGTGTGCCCTTACTGAAAATTCATCATCCGAGGCCTGGGTTTGGATTTGGACTCACATGCTAACCCAAAGCCTCTGCCTTAATTAAAGGGGAGCTGATTTGGCCTAGTTTTTTTTAGCTTGCTCCTCAAGAAATGCTGGCGGCCATGACAGAAGTCAAATGTGAGTTGGCTTGGGGGGTGTGGTTTGATGTGGGCATTTCTTGGGTGTGTCCTTGCCACCAAAAAGACACAACCAATCTGTCAGAACCTTGCCCGCAGCTGTTTCCCCTCACTCAATCACAACAAACAAACCTCCTGCAGGTTGAGTTCAATAACTACAGGCAGATGAATGATAAGATGATAGAGGAAGTGTTTTGAGAACTTTCAAATGTAGTAAACAACCCTTTACATAATACCATATAAGCAGTGCTCTGGTAATGTAAGAATGTGCACCTTTCACTTTTAATTGTCATTCCTAGCCGATACAGATACTGTGTCTATCAGCGTTTTGTTGGTGGTAATGGGGATACCTTGGCAAACATGTCAGAGTGATCATTCTTCCTGTGTGGTGTCCCATATACAACAGGAGTTCCCTGATCCTAGTGCATAATACACAGGGTTTCTCCTTCCCCATATTGACTGATACCATTCAATTCAATACTAAAAAAAAGGCAATACTAGTAAAAGTTGTCTAGTAAAATTGTAATGCTGAGTGCCAGGTCGCTGCGTTCACGCTGATATGCCCATAAATCAAACACTTCTATTCCAACTTCACCTCTTGCCTTCTCACCAACGGTCTTAGATGGGGATAACAGAATTAGGTAATACAATTGTAGGCAGAAGTTGGTACAGAGTACAGTATATGATAGCTCTCCCCAGGTTCTACAAGGTGTCTACGACATCCTACAACTTATATAGCCTCCCCAGTTCCCCTTGCGTGACTTTCCCTGGCAACAACATTTTAATTAATCTAACCTCCCCAACAACAGCAACCATCTTGTCAGAAATTAAAGCTCAGAAGTGGGTTTGACCAAAACTTGACCTTTCATCACAAGTATAGGGTCATAACAAGGTGAATGAGTCTAAGCAATTTCTGACAGGAGGCTGTTTTCATCAGGCCTGCAGCAGCCTTGTGTTCTCAGAAGGCCAGTCATGTTCTCAGATCCTCAGACAGCCACGGTGGGGCCCAGACAGGAGGCTGTTTTCATCAGGCCTGAGGCAGCCTTGTGTTCTCAGAAGGCCAGTCATGTTCTCAGAACCTCAGACAGCCACGGTGGGGCCCAGACAGGAGGCTGTTTTCATCAGGCCTGCAGCAGCCTTGTGTTCTCAGAAGGCCAGTCATGTTCTCAGAACCTCAGACAGCCACGGTGGGGCCCAGACAGGAGGCTGTTTTCATCAGGCCTGCGGCAGCCTTGTGTTCTCAGAAGGCCAGTCATGTTCTCAGAACCTCAGACAGCCACGGTGGGGCCCAGACAGGAGGCTGTTTTCATCAGGCCTGCGGCAGCCTTGTGTTCTCAGAAGGCCAGTCATGTTCTCAGAACCTCAGACAGCCACGGTGGGGCCCAGACAGGAGGCTGTTTTCATCAGGCCTGCAGCAGCCTTGTGTTCTCAGAAGACCAGTCATATTCTCAGATCCTCAGACAGCCACGGTGGGGCCCAGACAGGAGGCTGTTTTCATCAGGCCTGCAGCAGCCTTGTGTTCTCAGAAGGCCAGTCATATTCTCAGATCCTCAGACAGCCACGGTGGGGCCCAGACAGGAGGCTGTTTTCATCAGGCCTGCAGCAGCCTTGTGTTCTCAGAAGGCCAGTCATATTCTCAGATCCTCAGACAGCCACGGTGGGGCCCAGACAGGAGGCTGTTTTCATCAGGCCTGCGGCAGCCTTGTGTTCTCAGAAGACCAGTCATGTTCTCAGAACCTCAGACAGCCACGGTGGGGCCCAGACAGGAGGCTGTTTTCATCAGGCCTGCAGCAGCCTTGTGTTCTCAGAAGACCAGTCATGTTCTCAGAACCTCAGACAGCCACGGTGGGGCCCAGACAGGAGGCTGTTTTCATCAGGCCTGCGGCAGCCTTGTGTTCTCAGAAGGCCGGTCATATTCTCAGAACCTCAGACAGCCACGGTGGGGCCCAGACAGGAGGCTGTTTTCATCAGGCCTGCAGCAGCCTTGTGTTCTCAGAAGACCAGTCATATTCTCAGAACCTCAGACAGCCACGGTGGGGCCCAGACAGGAGGCTGTTTTCATCAGGCCTGCGGCAGCCTTGTGTTCTCAGAAGGCCAGTCATGTTCTCAGAACCTCAGACAGCCACGGTGGGGCCCAGACAGGAGGAGTTTGTACGTAGGCGGTTTTCCGCCTTCCGTTAGTGTCTGAAGGGCACAAAACACACACACACACACACACACACACACACACACACAGAGGTCTCCTGAGGGGAGAACTTACAATTTATCATAACACAATTTATGAACCCTTTAAAAGGTATGAGGCCTTGGTTTAACCCCTGCACCTTTGTATTTGTACAAATGATGAGCCTGTGAAAGCTGTTCCCGCTGACAGGTGAAGGGTGCTGGCCAGAAACGTGCCAACATGTGGCTGAATGTTTTATTCACGGTGACATGTATTGCTATGGACTTTTTTTTTTTTTTTTTCATTTAGTATTTATTAGGATCCCAATTAGCTGCTACCGAGGCAGCGGCTACTCTTCACACAAGAAATAAAATACATAATATAAATATACATACATTGCACTACATTTACATTACAATTTAGCCATTCAGCAGACGCTCCCATCCGGAGCAACCCACAGCTAGTGCATCTTAAGATAAGCGAGACAACCACATATCACAGTCGTATCCCAACCATGTATAGTCGAATGCATAACACAATACAAAATGAATAAAAATGTATGTGTGTCTCTTCACGGTCCCCATTGTGCCGTAAGTTATTATTTGATCTGGTTCTTGAATGTGGTTTTATTGCTCGCTTTAGTTACCTGGGGTGGCAGAGAGTTCCATCTAGTCATGGCTCTATTGAATACTGGCTCTATTGGCTTTAGTTACCTGGGGTGGCAGAGAGTTCCATCTAGTCATGGCTCTATTGAATACTGGCTCTGTTGGCTTTAGTTACCTGGGGTGGCAGAGAGTTCCATCTAGTCATGGCTCTATTAAATACTGGCTCTATTGGCCTTAGTTACTTGGGGTGGCAGAGAGTTCCATTTAGTCATGGCTCTATTGAATACTGGCTCTATTGGCTTTAGTTACCTGGGGTGGCAGAGAGTTCCATCTACTCATGGCTCTATTGAATACTGGCTCTGTTGGCCTTAGTTACTTGGGGTGACAGAGAGTTCCATCTACTCATGGCTCTATTGAATACTGGCTCTGTTGGCCTTAGTTACTTGGGGTGACAGAGAGTTCCATCTAGTCATGGCTCTATTGAATACTGGCTCTATTGGCTTTAGTTACCTGGGGTGGCAGAGAGTTCCATCTAGTCATGGCTCTATTGAATACTGGCCCTATTGGCTTTAGTTATTTGGGGTGGCAGAGAGTTCCATCTAGTCATGGCTCTATTGAATACTGGCTCTGTTGGCCTTAGTTACTTGTGGTGGCAGAGAGTTCCATCTAGTCATGGCTCTATTGAATACTGGCTCTATTGGCTTTAGTTACCTGGGGTGGCAGAGAGTTCCATCTTGTCATGGCTCTATTGAATACTGGCTCTATTGGCCTTAGTTACTTGGGGTGGCAGAGAGTTCCATCTAGTCATGGCTCTATTGAATACTGGCTATGTTGGCCTTAGTTACTTGGGGTGGCAGAGAGGTCCATCTAGTCATGGCTCTATTGAATACTGGCTCTGTTGGCCTTAGTTACTTGGGGTGGCAGAGAGTTCCATCTAGTCATGGCTGTATTGAATACTGGCTCTGTTGGCCTTAGTTACTTGGGGTGGCAGAGAGTTCCATCTAGTCATGGCTCTATTGAATACTGGCTCTATTGGCTTTAGTTACTTGGGGTGGCAGAGAGTTCCATCTAGTCATGGCTCTATTGAATACTGGCTCTGTTGGCCTTAGTTACTTGGGGTGGCAGAGAGTTCCATCTAGTCATGGCTCTATTGAATACTGGCTCTGTTGGCCTTAGTTACTTGGGGTGGCAGAGAGTTCCATCTAATGGCTCTATTGAATACTGGCTCTATTGGCTTTTGTTACCTGGGGTGGCAGAGAATTCCATCTAGTTACCACTTTGCCATGTTATGATGTTGTCAAAGTTACTTTAGAGCGATGGCAATCTTGCCATTACTGTTACTAGCAAAGTTATCAAAAATAGCTAGCAATGCTAATGTTAGCCAGCTAAAATACGGTGGTCCCCTCTTAGTCTTAGTTAGCTGGCTAAAGTTAATCTGGCGACATCATAATCATGACTGCTAATTATTTGCCTTCTTTTGAAATGTTATCATGTTTCAACATCAAATCCAAGTTTTTTTGAGGTAGGCTAACGTTAGCTTTGCTAGTGATTATAGCGGTAATGATGATCAAAATATACTCTGAACAAAAATATAAACACACAGTTTCAAAGATTTTACTGTTACAGCTCATGTAAGGAAATCAATCAATTAAAATGCATCAGGCCCTAGTGGCCTAATCTATGAATTTCACATGTGAAGTTGCTGGATATTGGCAGGAACTGAGACACGCTGACGTACATGTCAATCCAGAGCATCCCAAACATGCTCAATGGGTGACATGTCTGGTGAGTATGTAGAACATGAAAGAACTGGGACATTTTCAGATTCCAGGGATTTTGTGCACATCCTTACGACATGGGGTCGTGCATTATCATGCTGAAACATGAGGTGATGGCTGCGGATGAATGGCACGACAATGGTTCTCAGAATCTCATCACGGTATCTCTGCATACAAATTGCCATCGATAAAATGCAGTTGTATTTGTTGTCCGTAGTTTATGCCTGTCCATACCGTAACCCCACCGCCACCATGGGACACTGTTCACAACGTTGACATCAGCAAACCACTCATCCACACGATGCCATACACAGTGTCTACCATCTGCCCGGTATAGTTAAAACCATGATTAATCTGTGAAGAGTACACTTCTTCAGCATGCCAGTGGCTATCGAAGGTCAGCATTTTCCCACTGAAGTCTGTTACAACGCCAAACTACAGTCAGTTCTAGACCCTGGTGAGGATGACGAGCACGCAGGTTTTTTTTTTACAGTTTGTGCAAATATTCTTCGGTTGTGCAAGCCCACAGTTTCATCAGCTTTCCGGGTGGCTGGTCTCAGATGATCCCACAGGTGAAGAAGCCGGATGTGGAGGTCCTGGGCTGGCGGGGTTAGACTTAGTCTGCGGTTGTGAGGCCTGTTGGACGTACTGCCAAATTCTCTAAAACAACGTTAGAGGGGGCTTATGGTAGAGAAATCAACATTCAATTATCTGGCAACAGCTCTGGTGGACATTCCTCCAGTCAGCATGCCAATTGCATGCTCCCTAAAAACTTGAGACATAGGTGGCATATTTTAGAGTGGCATTTTATTGTCCCCAACACAAAGTTTAATGACCATGCTGTTTAAACAGCTTCTTGATATGCCACACCTGTCAGGTGGATGGATTATCTTGGCAAAGGAGAAATGCTCACTAACAGGGATGTAAACAAATTTGTGCACAACATTTGAGAGAAATAAGCTTTTTTGTGCCTATGTAAAATTATTTTATTTCAGCTCATGAAACACTTTACATATTGCGTTTATATTTTTGTTCAGTGTACATAACCAGCAGTCTATGGTCTAGCTCCCGTTATGCTCGCCACCACTGGGGACCAACAAACTCCAACCACCTATTCGGCATGATTAGGGTCCTTTGGCAGGGCATGCAACCCCTAGTTTAGGGCTTTCTGTATAAACCGCTGCAATCCTCTGAACGCATTGTGGGCTATGAAACAATGAAGCCCAATTCAATGAAGGGAAGTGAAGTTGGTTGAGGGTCAATTTGCACATGGAGCTTGGCAATAAATGGCATTATTTGTTGACATAATTCTAATCCAAACCAAAACCTTCATTTACTCAAGGTTCCAAACTCCGTTTAGACAAGACTGACTTTATGACCAAATTGATCCTAGCTACACTTTGTAGTCAATTTTGACACTGGATACTTTTTTTCTGACACATATCGATGCCACATAGTCTGTTTTGGAATAGTTAGTTTTTAGGGGCAGTAGCTATTTAAACCCTGATTACATTAAACCCTGATGTAACTGCACCCTTCCCTTCTGTCATCACTCTGACCGCTGCTGCTTAGTGCTGCTTTGTGATGAAATATCTGTGCATGGATTAGAGTGCACCTTTTTAGCAGGAATTGCAGAGTGAGGTCTTAAAGAGGCAGAGCTCTCTGGGCTGTGTGTGGACAGGCATTAGCAGCAGTGGGGAGTGTATATCTGTAGAGGCAACCACTGAGTTGTGAGTGAGAGGAGAGGAGGCTCTGGTCTATGCTCCTTCAAGCCACACATCCTCTACACATACAGTATGTAACCGACTAGCTCCATTCGGTCCTACATAGCAACATTTTAAATTGTATTTTTTTACATTGGAGTCTCAGTGCTAGAAAATGATATCATACACTACAGGAACAATGGCAAAGTAATTCTGCTTTGAAAGTTGACAAACTTGTAACACCACTTTTGAGAAAATAGCCCGCGAATGTTGTTAAGGCTTCACTTGTGAGGTCATGTGCTAAACAGAGTGAATAAGGTAGTGTAGTAAACAACCAAAGATTTCAAGACTAAAAGTGGTGAAAGTAAGTAGCAAAAAGTAGTAGAAAAACAAACTTTCTCTAGTCCTTGGCCTACAGTATATCCTAATCTGTCTTTGGTGCCGATCATGTTGTTCTTCACACGTTCCTAGGAAACTATGCAGTATTTAGTTTTTTTATGTGTTATTTCTTACATTGTTTTATTACATACACCCGGGAAGAACTATTGGATATAAGAGCAACGTCAACTCACCAACATTACGACCATGAATACAACTTTCCCGAAGCGTATCCTCTGTTTGGTCTACCACCCAGGACAATGGATGGGATCCCAGCTAGCGACCCAAAACAACGACGCCTCAGAAGGGGCAAATGGAGCGGTCTTCTGGTCAGGCTCCGTAGACGGGCACATCGCGCACTGCTCCCGAGCATACTACTCACTAATGTCCAGTCTCTTGACAACAAGGTAAACGAAATCCGAGCAAGGGTTGCCTTCCAGAGAGACATCAGAGACTGTAACGTTCTTTGTTTCACAGAAACGTGGCTCACTCGGGATACGTCATCAGAATCGTTACAGCCACCTGGTTTCTTCACGCATTGCGCCGACAGAAAAAAAAATGCTCTGGTAAGAAGAAGAAGGGGGTGTATATGCCTTTTGATTAACGAGACAGGGTGTGATCATAACAACATACTCAAATCCTTTTGTTCACCTGACCTAGAGTTCCTTACAATCAAATGCCGACCGCATTATCTACCAAGAGAATTCTCTTCGATCATAATCACAGTCGTGTTTATCCCCCCCAAGCAGACACATCGATGGCCCTGAAAGAACTTCATTTGACTCTATGTAAACTGGAAACCACATATCCTGAAGCTGCATTTATTGTAGCTGGGGATTTTAACAAGGCTAATCTGAAAACAAGGCTCCCTAAATGTTATCAGCATATCGAATGCGCGACCCGGGCTGGCAAAACCCTGGATCATTGTTATTCTAACTTCCGCAACGCATACAAAGCCCTTCCCCGCCCTCCTTTCGGAAAATCTGACCACGACTCCATTTTGTTGCTCACAGCCTATAGACAGAAACTAAAACAGGAAATGCCCGTGCTCAGGTCTGTTCAACACTGGTCCGACCAATTGGATTCCACGCTTCAAGATTGCTTCGATCACCTGGAATGGGATATGTTCCGCACAGCGTCTATTAAAACCTTTCCCAACCAGAAACCGTGGATTGATAGCAGAATTCGCACAAAACTGAAAGCGCGAACCACTGCTTTTAATCAGGGCAAGGTGACCGGAAACATGACCGAATACAAACAGTGTAGCTAATCCCTACGCAAGGTTTGTTTACAGACATATTCAATCAATACTTATCCCAGTCTGCTGTTGTCACATGCTTCAAGAGGGCCACCATTGTTCTTGTTCCCAAGAAAGCTAAGGTAACTGAGGTAAATGACTATCACCCCGTACACTCACTTCTGTCATCATGAAGCGCTTTTAGAGACTAGTTAAGGACCATATCACCTCCACCCTACCTGACACCCTAGACCCACTCCAATTTGCTTACCGACCCAATAAGTGCTTCTACACCTGCATTGCTTGCTGTTTGGGGTTTTAGGCTGGGTTTCTGTACAGCACTTTGAGATATCAGCTGATGTACGAAGGGCTATATAAATAAATTTGATTTGATTTGATTTGATTTGAATAAGTCCACAGACCACACAATCGCAATCACACTGCACACTGCCCTAACCCATCTGGACAAGAGGAATACCTTTCTAAGAATGCTGTTCATCGATGACAGCTCAGCATTTAACACCACATTACCCTCCAAACGCGTCACTAAGCTCGAGACCCTGGGTCTCGACCCCGCCCTGTGCGACTGGGTCCTGGACTTCCTGACGGGCCACCCCCAGGTGGTGAGGGTAGGAAACAACATCTCCACCCCGTTGATCCTCAACACTGGGGCCCCACAACGGTGCGTTCTCAGCCCTCTCCTGTACTCCCTGTTCGCCCATGACTGCGTGGCCATGCACGCCTCCAACTCAATCACCAATTTTGCAGATAACACTACAGTGGTAGGCTTGATTACCAACAACAACGAGATGGCCTACAGGGAGGAGGTGAGGGCCCTCAGAGTGTGTTGTCAGGAAAATAACCTCACACTCAACGTCAACAAAACAAAGGAGATGATCGTGGACTTCAGGAAACAGCAGAGGGAGCAGCCCCCTATCCACGTCGACGGGACAGTAGTGGAGAAGGTGGAAAGTTTCAAGTTCCTCGGCATACACATCACGAACAAACTGAAATGGTCCACCCACACAGACAGCGTGGTGAAGAAGGCGCAGCAGCGCCTCTTCAACCTCAGGAGGCTGAAGAAATTTGGCTTGTCACCAAAAACACTCACAAACCTTTACAGATGCACAGTCAAGAGCATCCTGTTGTGCTGTATCACCGCCTGGTACAGCAACTGCTCCGCCCACAACCGTAAGGCTCTCCAGAGGGTAGTGAGGTCTGCATAATGCATCACCGGGTGCAAACTACCTGTCCTCCAGGACACCTACCCGATGTCACAGGAAGGCCAAAAAGATCATCAAGGACAACAACCACCTGAGCCACTACCTGTTCACCCCGCTATCATCCAGAAGGCGAGGTCAGTACAGGTGCATCAAAGCTGGGACGAGAGACTGAAAAACAGCTTCTATCTCAAGGCCACTTTAATAATGAAACATTTATGTAATAAATGTATCACTATCCACTTTAAACAATGGCACTTTATATAATATTTACATACCCTACATTACTCATCTCATATGTATATACTGTACCCTATACCATCTACTGCATCCATCTTTCCTATGGTGTTCTGCCATCACTCATTCATTCTTTATGTACATATTCTTATTCATTCCTTTACACTTGTGTGTACAAGGGAGTTGTTGTGAAATTGTTAGATTACTTGTTAGACACTGCATGGTCGGAACTACTGCACAAGCATTTCACTACACTCGCATTAACATCTGCTAACCATGTGTATGTGACAAATAAAATTTGATTTGATTATTGATTTGATTACCATCTCCGGAAAACACACACTATATCAAATATAATCAAAGTTTATGTGTCACATGCACAGGATACAGAAGGTTTAAACAGTACAGGGAAATAGTTACTTGCATAGTGTAGCTTGCTAGCTCGCTAAACAATGAACCATAATCCCAACTCATACTACCATGCGTCGTGCATAAATCTGCAGGTAGATAAAGCTAACCAACTAGGTTTAATGTTAGTTAGCTAGCTAACATTAGGCTTTAACTAGCAATGCAAATGAGAGACAAATAATATGACTTAACACACAGATCATACACGTAACATTAGCTAGCGAGCCAGCCAGCTAACATTAGCTAGCTAACTACACTATACCAAAGTATGTACCAAAGTATGTGGACACTCCTTCAAATTAGTGGATTCGGCTATTTCAGCCACAACCATTGCTGACAGGTTAATAAAATTAAGCACACCGCTATGCAATCTCCATAGCCAAAACATTAGCAGTGGAATGGCCTTACTGAAGATCTCAGTGATTTTCAATGTGGCACCGTCTTAGGATGAAACCTTTCCAAATTTCTGCCCTGCTGCTCCTGTCAACTTTAAGTGCTGTTATTGTGAAGTGGAAACATCTAGGAGCAACAACGGCTCAGCCATGAAGTGGTAGGCCACACAAGCTCACAAAACGGGACCACCAAGAGCTAAAATGTAGCCCATAAAAATTGTCTGTCCTCAGCTGTACCGTGTTCCAAACTGCCTCTGTAAGCAACATCAGCACAAGAACTGTTCGTCGGGAGTTTCATGAAATGTGTTTCTATGGCTGATCAGCCGCACCCAAGCCTAAGATCACCATTCGCAATGCCAAGCGTCAGCTGGAGTGGTGTAAAGCTCGCCGCCATTGGACTCTGGAGCAGTGGAAACGCTTTCTCTGGAGTGATGAATCCCGCTTCACCATCTGGTAGTCCGCCAGATGAATCTGGGTTTGGCGGATGCCAGGAGAATGCTACCTTCCCCAATGCATTGAGACAACTCTAAAGTTTGGTGGAGGAGGAATAATGGTCTGGGGCTGTTTTTCATGGTTTGAGCTAGGACCCTTAGTTCCAGTGAAGGGAAAACTTAACTCTACAGCATACAGTGCCTTCGGAAAGTTTTCAGACCCCTGGACTTTTTCCACATTTTGTTAGGTTACAGCCTTATTCTAAAATGTATTTAAATAGTTTTTCCCCCCTCATCAATCTACAAACAATACTCCATAATGACAAAGCAAAAACTGATTTATAATTATTTATTTTTTAAAACTGAAATATCACATTTATATAAGTATTCAGACCCTTTACTCAGTACTTTGTTGAATCACCTTTGGCAGTGATTACAGCCTTGAGTCTTCTTGGGTATGACGCGACAACTTTGGCACACCTGTATTTGGGGAGTTTCTCCCATTCTTCTCTGCAGATCCTCTCAAGCTCTGTCAGGTTGGATGGGGAGCGTTGCTGCACAGCTATTTTCAGGTCTCTCCAGAACTGTTCAATCGGGTTCAAGTCTGGGTTTTGGCTGGGCCACTCAAGGACATTCAGAGACTTGTCCCAAAGACATTCCTGCGTTGTCTTGGCTGTGTGCTTAGGGTCTCTCTGTACTTTGCTCCGTTCATCTTTCCCTTGATCATGACTAGTCTCCCAGTCCCTGCCGCTGACAAAACATCCCCACAGCATGATGCTGCCACCACCATGCTTCACCATAGGGATGGTGCCAGGTTTCCTCCAGATGTGACGCTTGGCATTCTGGCCAAAGAGTTAAATCTTGGTTTCATCAGACCTTCTACCCCGATTGCTCAGTTTGGCCGGGCAGCCAGCTCTAGGAAGAGTATTGATGGTTCCAAACATCATCCATGTAAGAATGATGGAGGCCACTGTGTTCTTGGGGACCTTCAATGCTGCAAAAATGTTTTGGCACACTTCCCCAGATCTGTGCCTCGACACAATCATGTCTCGGAGCTCTACAGGCAATTCCTTCTTGGTTTTTGCTCTGACATGCACTGTCAACTGTGGAACCTTATCAAGACAGGTGTGTGCCTTTCCAAATCATGTTCAATCAATTTAAATGACCACAAGTGGACTCCAATCAAGTTGTAGATACATCAAGGATGATCAATGGAAACAGGATGCACCTGAGCTCAATTTCAAGTCTCATAGCAAAAGGTCTGAATACTTGTGTAAATAAAGTATTTCTGATTTTACATTTTTATGTATTTGCAAAAAAATCGGGGTTATGGGGTATTGTGTGTAGATTTCTGAGGATTATTATTTTTTTAATACGTTTTAGAATAAGAATGTAATCGAACAAAATGTGGAAAAAGTAATGGGGTCTGAATAGTTAACGAAGGCACTGCTTCCAACTTTGTGGCAATGGTTTGTGTCCTGTTTCAGCATGACAATGCTGCATGCACAAACCGGGGTCCAAACAGAAATGGTTTGTTGAGATTGGTGTGGAAGAACTGGTCTGCACAGAGCCCTGACCTCAACCCCATCGAACACCTTTGGGATGAATTGGAACACCGACCGTGAGCCAGGCCTAATCACCCAACATCAGTGCCTGACCTCACTAATGCTCTTGTGGCTGAGTGGAAGCAAGTCCTCTCAGCAATGTTCCAACATCTAGGGGAAAGCCTTCCCAGAAGAATGGAGGCTGTTATAGCAACAAAGGGCGGACCAACTCTATATTAATGCCCATTATTTTGGAATGAGATGTTCGACAAGCAGGTGTTCTATTTTTGGTTATGTAGTGTTGGTTATGTAGCACGCTTTAACTTGTAATGAAAACGACTTTCTGGCAAAATTAGAAACTTATATTATCTGAAAATGTAGCTAGACTCTTACCCATATACATGGATGAACGCTTCTCTCTCTGTCAAGGATGCCTTGGTTTCCCTTAGTTTGAAGATGTAATCCGGAGACAGGTGTTTTATACAACAGCCTTCTGTGTTCTCATTTTGGCAATCGTCTCTGTGCTTCCAACGGTCATTCCACTGATTTTAAAACTCGGTTATCTTCTTCCATGACAACAACACTGTTGATTGTCAATTCTTCCCCATCACTGTCATCAGAAGAGTCTACAATATCTGGTTCAATACAAATATTTTTACCTACAGTAAATCAGGGATATCCTCATCGGTTGATTAATTTTCAGAATTTGTTGATAGCACCTGTTAAATTCAGGGCAGCAATGTTGAGAGCAGTAGCAACACTTTTTCAGTTCTTCATTATATCTTTTTTAAAAGCCAGAAAGGATTATCTACACATACTGAGCAGCTCATGTTATAGACAGACAGGTGCTACATGGCAGACCAATCCAAACTCATCTCTCGGCATGTCCAGACCATACATTATCTCAGCCAATCATGGCTAGCGGGAAGGTTCCTGTATTTTTACATGGATAAACCAACAAGGCTCGTAAATTAACAATTGTACTCATATTTACAGCTGGCATACACATTTGTTATTAAGGCACATGAAAGTTCACATGTTCCAGAAGATATTACTATCAAAAAATGCATTTTGATTTCAAAAAAGTTTGAATTAAAATGCCTCTCCTGTGAAGAGCACATATTCCTATGGGGTACAGTATTAGAGGTGTGTGTGTCTGTAGAGGTAGCTTCTCTCTAAGGGTGTGTGTGCGTATGTGTGGGTGTGTGCGTGCGTGTGCATGTGTGTGTGCGTGGGTGTTCACGCGTATGTGTGTATGTGCGTGCGTCTATGTGTGTGTGTAGTCTCTGTCCTTTGCTCTCTCCAGCCACGTCCCAGTGGGGCTAAGTGTGGTCTAGAGAGTAAACTGTGGTCTATATAAATAAGCATACCGTGTCTGGCCCACCGTATCTGAGCGGTTCACCTCACCCTCTCTTCTTCACACTCTTTCTCACACAGAGGGAGGAGCAACGTGCTGTACCATATGGATTTCTCACACTGTTTCTCTTCTTCTCTCTCGCTCTTTCTTTTTTTCAATTTTATCTGTCTGTCCATCTTGTCCATCCGTCTGACCGTCTGTCTGCCTGTCTGTCTGTCCAACTTTGAGGGTTTGCCAGTCCTCTTCTGGTTGTGCCGGGTGGAGATTTTAAAGTAATTGTCCAGTGAAAATCTCACTTTTAAAAGTTCATTTTCTCTTATCCCTCTAGTGGTGTGGGGGCTGTGCTTTGGCAAAGTGGGTGGGGTTATATACTTCCTGTTTGGCCCTGTCCAGGGGTATCATCAGATGGGGCCACAGTGTCTCCTGACCCCTCCTGTCTCAGCCTCCAGTATTTATGCTGCAGTAGTTTATGTGTCGGGGGGCAAGGGTCAGTCTGTTATATCTGGAGTACTTCTCCAGTCTTATCCGGTGTCCTGTGTGAATCTAAGTATGTTCTCTCTAATTCTCTTTCTCTTTCTTTCTCACTCTTGGAGGACCTGAGCCCTAGGACCATGCCTCAGGACTACCTGGCATGATGACTCCTTGCTGTACCCAGTCCACCTGGCCGTGCTGCTGCTCCAGTTTCAACTGTTCTGCCTGCGGCAATGGAATCCTGACCTGTTCACCGGACGTGCTACCTGTCCCAGACCTATTATTTGACCATGCTGGTCATCTATGAACATTTGAACATCTTGGCCATGTTCTATTATAATCTCCACCCAGCACAGCCAGAAGAGGACTGGCCACCCCACATAGCCTGGTTCCTCTCTAGGTTTCTTCCTAGGTTTTGGCCTTTCTAGGGAGTTTTTCCTAGCCACCGTGCTTCTATACCTGCATTGTTTGCTGTCTGGGGTTTTAGGATGGGTTTCTGTACAGCACTTTGAGATATCAGCTGATGTACGAAGGGCTTTATAAATACATTTGATTTGAATTCCTACCCAGATAATGTTGTCTCATCCTATACTTGTATTTGTGGCCAAAGCATTAATTGGAGAAAAACTCTTGACAAAAACCCCCACCGCAGGGCCTTCTAAGTGGCGCAGCGGTCTGAGGCGCTGCATCGCAGTGTTGTGGCTTCACTACAGCCTGTGTCATTACCAGCTGCTACCGGGAGTAGCAGGGCAGCACACAATTGGCCCAGCATCATAAGGGTTTTACTGAGGGGGTTTTATTTTGCTCATAGCGATCTAGCGACTCCTTGTGGAGTAAGGCGCCTGTAGGCTGACTTCGGTTGTCAATTGAATGGTGTTTCCTCCGACACATTGGTGCAGCTGGTTTAAGGGTTAAGCGAACTGGTGTTAAGAAGCACAGTTTGGCGGGTCATGTTTCAGAGTACGCATGACTTGACCTTCGCCTCTCCAGAGCCCGTTGGGGAGTTGCAACGATGAGACATGAAGTAAAAATAACCACCTCAAACTAGTGTCTCAAACAGACCGTTTAAAAATTGCTTGCTATTTCCTCAGAGGATGATGTCATGCTCCTGAGGATGATGAGCTGGCCAATCAGAGATCTACTCACATTAATATTTTTAATGACCGTTATAGATAGGTTGTTTGTTTAGCAACAAAACCGAAGCGTGCGCAACTGTGGGGCAAAACAGACGGGTTTGGCTTAACAACATGTAAACTATATTACGTCTACAATGTTTATTGAAAACTGAAATACATTGGGCGGCAGGTAGCCTAGGGGTTAGAGCATTGGGCCAGTAACCGTAAAGGTTGCTAGAGCAAATCCCAGAGCTGGTAAAAATGTGTCGTTCTGCCCCTGAACAAGGCAGTTAACCCACTGTTCCTAGGCTGTTTGTTCTTAACTGAGTTGCCTAGTTAAATTAATAATAATTTCACAATGTGTGCTTGTTGTCTAAAATGTATCATTACACTTGCTAGTTAGCAAATTCTAATTAGCATAGTGAAAACACCTCAAAACAAATTGTTATCAAGAACAAGATAAAACGAGCCACCTACGATCCTGCACATGGCAGCTTCTTGTCATTGTTGCTGGCTATCTGGCCATCCTGAATCATTTCAAAGCATGGATTTCTACCCCCATTGTAGCTTGCACATTGTTTTCCTGATGTTGTCAGCTCGACCATACTCTCACACCATCCAACACATAAAATATGGAAACGTTCACGCATATTGTAATTAATTAAAGGTAATAGTTCATAGAAATCTGGAAACACTGGGCAGTTATTTTAAGTACATGGCCATTAAGGCCAGATTGTTCTTCAAGACGTACATTCATAGATGACCAGCAGGGTCAAATAATAACCACGGTGGTTGTAGGGAAAGGGTTCTCAAACTTATTTGGAGCCAGGGACCGATAGCAAATTCATCAAGGACCTCCTCATAATCAGAACACAACTGGAGTGAGATAAAAATAGCATAGAAGGAGTTGTGCTATGACTTGGGCAGTGCATGGCCGGATGAAACATGTCAAAGGCCCCCTTCTTGGCATCGGCGAGAACGTTGATAAAACGTTATATCAGGGTCCCTTAATAAACTTTAGAAACAGTTTGTAAAGAGTTTTACTGACCATTTTATGAATCATTGTTCCTACATTTGTAAATGCCAATAAGCAATTATCTAAATAGTCATTTACATATTTGTAAACACTATTTTAATTAAACTTTTTATCAGCATGTTAGGCTAGCTAATGCTAAAGCAGCCCATTGGATTCCACAACACTTCCGGCAGCAAATTACCCCAATGCTATGCATCACATTTTAATGGAAACCAATGGGCTGCTTTAGCATCAGCTAGCCGACAAAGGCAGTTAAAATTTAAATGTAAGAGGGTGTAACGGTTTTCTTGCTGGGACGGAGAGGACCGAAATGCAGCGTGGTTATTTATAAACATCTTTAATGAAAGATGAAAACGTGGAAAAAAACAAAACAGTTCTAACTGGTGCAAAACACAGAGACAGGAACAATCACCCACAAGATATCTAAAGAATATGGCTGCCTAAATATGGTTCCCAATCAGAGACAACGATAAACACCTGCCTCTGATTGAGAACCACTCTAGGCAACCATAGACTTACCTAGAACACTCAACTGAACCCAACCCCGTAGACTACAAAACCCCTAGACAAAACAAGACACATAAATCACCCATGTCACACCCTGGCCTAACCAACATAATAAAGAAAACACAGAATTCTAAGGCCAGGGCATGACAGAGGGTTTATAAATGGGTAATTGACCATTTAGAAATTGCTTATTGACATTTACAAATGTAGGAATAATGATTAATACATGGAAAGTAAACTCTTTACAAACAGTTTATAAATGGTTTATTTTCCCAGAGCTGTCAAGGTTATAATCTGTCGTACTGCCCCTCAGCAAGGCAGTTAACCCACTGTTCCCCGGGCGCCAAAGACGTGGATGTCAATTATGACAGCCCTCCTCACCTCTCTGATTCAGAGAGGTTAAATGTGGAAGACACATTTCAGTTGAATGCATTCAGTTGTACAACTGACTAGGTATCCCCCTTTCCCTTACTCTTACTAAGGGACCTTAGTTAATATGAAGTGTTACCAGAACATTTAGCAGTTTTCACGCAAATTTCTTACAATTCTGTCATGGATGAGAGATATTTGTTGTTGTTGCTGTCCCGCCCTGAGAGAGAGAGAGAGATCCCAGAGAGCTGTTTTATTTCTCTATTTGGTTAGGTCAGGGTGTGATGCGGGGTGGGCATTCTATGTTTTGTGTTCTGTTTCTTTATTTCTTTGTTTTGGTCGGGTATGGTTCTCAATCAGGGACAGCGGTCTATCGTTGTCTCTGATTGGGAATAATACTTCGGTAGCCCTTTTTTTCCCTCCTTCAGTGTGGGTAGGTAACTATGTTTGTGGCACTTAGCTCTGTAAGCTTCACGGTTGTTTCTTTCGTTTTATGTTTTGTTGGCGACATTTTAAAATAAAATAAGATGCACGCTCACCACGCTGCACTTTGGTCCACTTCTGTTGACGGCCGTGACAGTTGCGGCTTTTAAGCTAATATCCTGTAATTCTACACATTTTGCCATCAGGCAGAGAGTACTTTGCAGTTTTAAGGCTTAAATGACAGTGCATTTATCAACAAACAAAAAACTGAATACAAGAAGTATTTTTTTTATTTTACTTGGCAAGTCAGTCAAGAACAAATTCTTATTTTCAATGACGGCCTAGGAACAGTGGGTTAACTGCCTGTTCAGGAGCAGAAGGACAGATTTATACCTTGTCAGCTCAGGGATTTGAACTTGCAACCTTTCGGTTACTAGTCCAACGCTCTAACCACTAGACTACTCTGGAGTACTGTGGTTACCAATATCCCTGTGAGCCTCCCAGGCTCATGTTGCCCAGGGTTAAGACCATACATTGTAGATTAATATTATTATTTTGTATTGTATTACACCCTCTAAACATATTACTTTGATCCTTTTTTCAAATTCTGTTTAATCTTTTGTTAGTCATATTCATTAAAGTAATATGTACCTCTGGAACCCACTTTGAGAACCCCTGTTATAGAGGGTGTAGACATAGCCAACCCAGGTAGAGAGTAACTCCCATTGACATCTAACCACCAGGCCAGTCTGACCCATACTGACCTGAACCTCCCCAGACCAGCTAGTCTGTGATTGCTCTACCTACCTACCTCCCTCCCTGTCTGTCTTAGCTGAGTTAGTCTGGCCAGGACTCACTCACTCGCTTACATCCGTAGTTATAATTCAATAATTTGTGTTTGTGCATGGTGACAATGTTGAGTAATGACTGCCCTGGAGTCAAATGCCAACCTGCCTCCCCCTGCTCCCCTCCCTCTTGCCTCCCCTCTCTGCTTCCAGCCTAGCGTGCCGTGCAGCCCTGCGTCTGTCTGTGCTCAGGTGTGGTGTATGCTGTTGAGTGGGTTCAATGAGAGGGCTGTCAGGGGAGTGGTGCATGGTTATGTTTTTGGTTTAAATGTGCGTTTTATTGAATAATATTAACCAGATTCAACTCCTCCTGATTTGTATTCACTGGGTGGCAGAGCTGCAGTGTTTTCTCAGCAGTGGTAGTAGTATAATGAACTATGCAGTGTTTTCTCAGTAGTGGTAGTAGTATAATGAACTATGCAGTGTTTTCTCAGTAGTGGTAGTAGTATAATGAACTGTGCAGTGTTTTCTCAGTAGTGGTAGTAGTATAATGAACTATGCAGTGTTTTCTCAGTAGTGGTAGTAGTATAATGAACTATGCAGTGTTTTCTCAGTAGTGGTAGTAGTATAATGAACTATGCAGTGTTTTCTCAGTAGTGGTAGTAGTATAATGAACTGTGCAGTGCACTTTTATGTCCAAGCAACATACTTATACACACGCACATACACACACATACAGTGGGGCAAAAACATATTTAGTCAGCCACCAATTGTGCAAGTTCTCCCACTTAAAAAGATGAGAAGCCTGTAATTTTCATCATAGTTACACTTCAACTATGACAGACAAAATGAGAAGAAAAAAAATCCAGAAAATCACATTGTAGGATTTTTAATTAATTAATTTGCAAATTATGGTGGAAAATAAGTATTTGGTCACCTACAAACAAGCAAGATTTCTAGCTCTCACAGACCTGTAGCTTCTTCTTTAAGAGGCTCCTCTGTCCTCCACTCATTACCTGTATTAATGACACCTGTTTGAACTTGTTATCAGTAAAAAAGACACCTGTCCACAACCAGTCACACTCCAAACAGTCACACTCCAAACTCCACTATGGCCAAGACCAAAGAGCTTTCAAAGGACACCAGAAACAAAATTGTAGACCTGCACCAGGCTGGGAATACTGCATCTGCAATAGGTAAGCAGCTTGGTTTGAAGAAATCAACTGTGGGAGCAATTATTAGGAAATGGAAGAAATACAAGACCACTGATAATCTCCCTCGATCTGCGGCTCCACGCAAGATCTCACCCCGTGGGGTCAAAATTATCACAAGAACGGTGAGCAAAAATCCCAGAACCACACAGGAGGACCTAGTGAATGACCTGCAGAGAGCTGGGACCAAAGTAACAAAGCCTACCATCAGTAACACACTACACCAACAGGGACTCAAATCTTGCACCGCCAGACGTGTCCCCCTGCTTAAGCCAGTACATGTCCAGGCCCGTCTGAAGTTTGCTAGAGAGCATTTGGATGATCCAGAAGAAGATTGGGAGAATGTCATATGGTCAGATGAAACCAAAATATAACTTTTTGGTAATAACTCAACTCGTTGTTTTTGGAGGACAAAGAATGCTGCGTTGCATCCAAAGAACACCATACCTACTGTGAAGCATGGGGGTGGAAACATCATGCTTTGGGGCTGTTTTTCTGCAAAGGGACCAGGACGACTGATCCGTGTAAAGGAAAGAATGAATGGGGCCATGTATCTTAAGATTTTGAGTGAAAACCTCCTTCCATCAGCAAGGGCATTGAAGATGAAACGTGAATGGGTCTTTCAGCATGACAATGATCCCAAACACACCGCCCGGGCAACGAAGGAGTGGCTTCGTAAGAAGCATTTCAAAGTCCTGGAGTGGCCTAGCCAGTCTCCAGATCTCAACCCCATAGAAAATCTTTGGAGGGAGTTGAAAGTCCGTGTTGCCCAGCAACAGCCCCAAAACATCACTGCTCTAGAGGAGATCTGCATGGAGGAATGGGCCAAAATACCAGCAACATTGTGTGAAAACCTTGTGAAGACTTACAGAAAACGTTTGACCTCTGTCATTGCCAACAAAGGGTATATAACAAAGTATTGAGATAAACTTTTGTTATTGACCAAATACTTATTTTTCCACCATAATTTGCAAATAAATTAATAGAAAATTCTACAATGTGATTTTCTGGATATTTTTTCTCGTTTTGTCTGTCATAGTTGAAGTGTACCTATGATTAAAATTACAGGCCTCTCTCATATTTTTAAGTGGGAGAACTTGCACAATTGGTGGCTGACTAAATACTTTTTTGCCCCACTGTATACAGTGCCTTCAGAAAGGGTTAGGGTTAGGGTTAGGGTATTCACAGTCTTTTACTTTTTTAACAGCTTGAATATAAAATGTGTTACATTTAGATTGTTGTTTCACTGATCTACACTCTACACACAATACCCCATAATGTAAAAGTGGAATTATGTTTTTAGAAATTCCCCTTAGATTTGTCCTGTTTTTTTTAGGAAGCGGGGGGGTTACCCCCTTTTTCTCCCCAATGTCGATCCTATCTCGTCGCTACAACTCCCCAAAGGACTCGGGAGGCGAAGGTTGGGTCATGCGTCCTCTGAAACATGACCCGCTTAACTCACGCTTCTTCACACCCGCCCGCACCAATGTATTGGAGGAAACGCCATTCAACTGACGACCAAGGTCAGCCTGCAGGCGCCCAAACCGCTACAAGGAGTTCTTAGAGCGAGATGAGCCAAGTAAAGCCCCCCCGGCCAAATCCTAACCCAGACGACGCTGGGCAAATTGTGCGCCACATTATGGGACTCCCGATTACGGACGGTTGCGATGCAGTGCCTTAGACCACCGCACCACTCTGGAGGCCCAGATTTGTCCTGTTTAAAAAGTATACATATATTTCTATATATATATATATATCTATTTTTGGAAACGGGTAAAATCTGAGGGGGCACGTGCCCCTGTGCCCCCTACTGTGCACGACGCTATGTATATATATAGTACATGTATTTATACAGCATATGTATATATAGTACATGTGTATATATATATATATATATATATATATAGTACATGTATTTATACAGTATATGTATATATAGTACATGTATTTAAGCAGTGTGTATATATATATATATATATATATATATATATATATATATATGTATATATATAGTACATGTATTTATACAGTATATGTATATATAGTACATGTATTTAAGCAGTGTGTGTATATATATATATATATATATATATATATATATATATATATATATATATATATATATATATATATGTATATATATAGTACATGTATTTATACAGTATATATATATATAGTACATGTATTTATACAGTATATATATATATAGTACCTGTATTTATACAGTATATACAGTATATAGTACATGTATTTGTTTTGTTGTTGCTTCTCTGTAATATGACTAGCCACCTAGCAATTTTATGAAGTTGGCTTTAGCCCAGATCGGTTCCCAACCTCATAACTAGCTACCAAAAATATATTTCAGGCAATTAATCAAATTAGAGTAGCTAATTTGTCTAACTATCTTAGCTGGCATGCCTCCTGGCAAGGTTGGTAGCAACCAATAACTAAATGTGCTGAATACAACTCGCATTCCTTTCAATCTTTTACCCAGATATTTAGCAGAGATGCAGAGAAGCATATTTAGTTTCTTTAAAGAAATAACCACCAGTCATGAGGATACAGACAGCTCAAGAGGTATTCCGAAAAATATACATTTTTTTTTTTTTACATAGAATGAATTAAGCATAATGATTATGGCTCTAGAGTGCAGGAAAAAAGCTGGTTCAGGTCTTTAAAAAAAAGCTAAATTTTCCAACCTCCAGACCACCCCCCAGCTTTCCTCAGGTACTTTGTGCAGCCACAGATTTTTGGATTGCATGATGCCCCTGTACACACACACACACAGAAACACACACACATATATACACACGCACACGCACACACACAGAAACACACACACTCACTCACTTATAGGGGGTAGCAGCAATCATCTCATTTAGCTTGCCGACCCCACTCATTTACATTTTCCAGGGAATTTTTCATCATAAGCGTATTCTGTCATCCATATTTTGGAAGGTAGATTGAGGGTTAGCATCATTAGTGTTGTAGTGGAATCCAGGGCCTGGCTCAGTGGAACACCAGGACCATTATAGAGCCCAGGAGTGTGTGTATGTGCGTGTGTGCGTGCGTGCGTGCGTGCGTGCCTCCGTGTGTGTGTGTGTGTGTGTGTTGGACCCAGACAGGCTGCACCAGAAGCGTTCAGGAACAGGAGGAGGAGGCACCCATGCTAATGTTTTAGCCCCAAAATGAGTTCCATTCCCTGGGAAGGGGTGCTCAGAATCAGGGGTGTAATACTCATATGGAGCAGTTCATGAGAATTTGGAGGTTTTATTTAGTCCACAGGGTCCAGACCCAGAACTAGACCTCTCTCTCCCTCTCTTTCTCTCACTGTCTCTCTCTCTCTCTCTCCTTCCTTCCCTCACTCTCTCTCTCTCTCTCTCTCTCTCTCTCTCTCTCTCTCTCAATCGCTCTCCTTCTCTCTCTCTCTCTCCTTCCCTCTCTGTCTCTCCTTCCCCCTCTCTCTCTCCTTCCCTCTCTCTCCTTCGCTCTGTTTACCTCTCTGTCTCTCTCCTTCCCTCTCTCTGTCTACCTCTCTCTCACTCTCCTTCCCTCCCCCTTTACCTCTCTCTCTCCCTCTCTATCCTTCCCTCTCTCTCTCCTTCCATCTCTCTCTCTCCCTCTCTCACCCCCTTCACTCTCAATCTCTCATTCCCTCTCTTCCTCTCTCTCTCCCTGGCTTGTCAAGTTTCTCTGTTTTACTGCTATTAGACAGACAGGATAGTTGTGTGTTGGACAGGCAGGCAGGCTGTTAGACAGAATGGTTGTGTCCAGGGACAGGCTGTAGTGGTTGTGTGTTAGGCAGGCAGGCTGGTAGACAGAATGGTTGTGTCCAGGGACAGGCTGTAGTGGTTGTGTGTTGGACAGACAGGCAGGCTGTTAGACAGAAGGGTTGTGTCCAGGGACAGGCTGTAGTGGTTGTGTGTTGGACAGACAGGCTGTTAGACAGAAGGGTTGTGTCCATGGACAGGCTGTAGTGGTTGTGTGTTGGACAGACAGGCAGGCTGTTAGACAGAAGGGTTGTGTCCAGGGACAGGCTGTAGTGGTTGTGTGTTGGACAGACAGGCAGGCTGTTAGACAGAAGGGTTGTGTCCAGGGACAGGCTGTAGTGGTTGTGTGTTGGACAGACAGGCAGGCTGTTAGACAGAAGGGTTGTGTCCAGGGACAGGCTGTAGTGGTTGTGTGTTGGACAGGCAGGCAGGCTGTTAGACAGAAGGGTTGTGTCCAGAGACAGGCTGTAGTGGTTGTGTGTTGGACAGACAGGCAGGCTGGTAGACAGAATGGTTGTGTCCAGGGACAGGCTGTAGTGGTTGTGTGTTGGACAGGCAGGCAGGCTGTTAGACAGAAGGGTTGTGTCCAGAGACAGGCTGTAGTGGTTGTGTGTTAGACAGGCAGGCTGTTAGACAGAAGGGTTGTGTCCAGGGACAGGCTGTAGTGGTTGTGTGTTAGACAGGCAGGCTGTTAGACAGAAGGGTTGTGTCCAGGGACAGGCTGTAGTGGTTGTGTGTTAGACAGGCAGGCTGTTAGACAGAAGGGTTGTGTCCAGAGACAGGCTGTAGTGGTTGTGTGTTGGACAGACAGGCAGGCAGGTAGACAGAATGGTTGTGTCCAGGGACAGGCTGTAGTGGTTGTGTGTTGGACAGGCAGGCAGGCTGTTAGACAGAAGGGTTGTGTCCAGGGACAGGCTGTAGTGGTTGTGTGTTGGACAGACAGGCAGGCTGTTAGACAGAAGGGTTGTGTCCAGGGACAGGCTGTAGTGGTTGTGTGTTGGACAGACAGGCAGGCTGTTAGACAGAAGGGTTGTGTCCAGGGACAGGCTGTAGTGGTTGTGTGTTGGACAGACAGGCTGTTAGACAGAAGGATTGTGTCCAGGGACAGGCTGTAGTGGTTGTGTGTTGGACAGACAGGCAGGCAGGTAGACAGAATGGTTGTGTCCAGGGACAGGCTGTAGTGGTTGTGTGTTAGACAGGCAGGCTGTTAGACAGAAGGGTTGTGTCCAGGGACAGGCTGTAGTGGTTGTGTGTTGGACAGACAGGCAGGCAGGTAGACAGAATGGTTGTGTCCAGGGACAGGCTGTAGTGGTTGTGTGTTAGACAGGCAGGCTGTTAGATAGAAGGGTTGTGTCCAGAGACAGGCTGTAGTGGTTGTGTGTTGGACAGACAGGCAGGCAGGTAGACAGAATGGTTGTGTCCAGGGACAGGCTGTAGTGGTTGTGTGTTAGACAGGCAGGCTGTTAGACAGAAGGGTTGTGTCCAGGGACAGGCTGTAGTGGTTGTGTGTTGGACAGACAGGCAGGCAGGTAGACAGAATGGTTGTGTCCAGGGACAGGCTGTAGTGGTTGTGTGTTAGGCAGGCAGGCTGTTAGACAGAAGGGTTGTGTCCAGGGACAGGCTGTAGTGGTTGTGTGTTGGACAGACAGGCAGGCTGTTAGACAGAAGGGTTGTGTCCAGGGACAGGCTGTAGTGGTTGTGTGTTGGACAGGCAGGCAGGCTGTTAGACAGAAGGGTTGTGTCCAGGGACAGGCTGTAGTGGTTGTGTGTTGGACAGACAGGCAGGCAGGTAGACAGAATGGTTGTGTCCAGGGACAGGCTGTAGTGGTTGTGTGTTGGACAGACAGGCTGTTAGACAGAAGGGTTGTGTCCAGGGACAGGCTGTAGTGGTTGTGTGTTGGACAGGCAGGCAGGCTGTTAGACAGAAGGGTTGTGTCCAGGGACAGGCTGTAGTGGTTGTGTGTTGGACAGACAGGCAGGCTGTTAGATAGAAGGGTTGTGTCCAGGGACAGGCTGTAGTGGTTGTGTGTTGGACAGACAGGCAGGCAGGTAGACAGAATGGTTGTGTCCAGGGACAGGCTGTAGTGGTTGTGTGTTGGACAGACAGGCAGGCTGTTAGACAGAAGGGTTGTGTCCAGGGACAGGCTGTAGTGGTTGTGTGTTGGACAGACAGGCAGGCAGGTAGACAGAATGGTTGTGTCCAGGGACAGGCTGTAGTGGTTGTGTGTTGGACAGACAGGCAGGCTGTTAGACAGAAGGGTTGTGTCCAGGGACAGGCTGTAGTGGTTGTGTGTTGGACAGACAGGCAGGCAGGTAGACAGAATGGTTGTGTCCAGGGACAGGCTGTAGTGGTTGTGTGTTGGACAGACAGGCTGTTAGACAGAAGGGTTGTGTCCAGGGACAGGCTGTAGTGGTTGTGTGTTGGACAGACAGGCAGGCAGGTAGACAGAATGGTTGTGTCCAGGGACAGGCTGTAGTGGTTGTGTGTTAGACAGGCAGGCTGTTAGATAGAAGGGTTGTGTCCAGAGACAGGCTGTAGTGGTTGTGTGTTGGACAGACAGGCAGGCAGGTAGACAGAATGGTTGTGTCCAGGGACAGGCTGTAGTGGTTGTGTGTTAGACAGGCAGGCTGTTAGATAGAATGGTTGTGTCCAGGGACAGGCTGTAGTGGTTGTGTGTTAGACAGGCAGGCTGTTAGACAGAAGGGTTGTGTCCAGGGACAGGCTGTAGTGGTTGTGTGTTGGACAGACAGGCAGGCAGGTAGACAGAATGGTTGTGTCCAGGGACAGGCTGTAGTGGTTGTGTGTTGGACAGGCAGGCAGGCTGTTAGACAGAAGGGTTGTGTCCAGGGACAGGCTGTAGTGGTTGTGTGTTGGACAGACAGGCAGGCAGGTAGACAGAATGGTTGTGTACAGGGACAGGCTGTAGTGGTTGTGTGTTAGACAGGCAGGCTGTTAGACAGAAGGGTTGTGTCCAGGGACAGGCTGTAGTGGTTGTGTGTTGGACAGACAGGCAGGCAGGTAGACAGAATGGTTGTGTCCAGGGACAGGCTGTAGTGGTTGTGTGTTGGACAGACAGGCAGGCTGTTAGACAGAAGGGTTGTGTCCAGGGACAGGCTGTAGTGGTTGTGTGTTGGACAGGCAGGCAGGCTGTTAGACAGAAGGGTTGTGTCCAGAGACAGGCTGTCGTGGTTGTGTGTTGGACAGACAGGCAGGCAGGTAGACAGAATGGTTGTGTACAGGGACAGGCTGTAGTGGTTGTGTGTTGGACAGACAGGCAGGCTGTTAGACAGAAGGGTTGTGTCCAGGGACAGGCTGTAGTGGTTGTGTGTTGGACAGGCAGGCAGGCTGTTAGACAGAAGGGTTGTGTCCAGGGACAGGCTGTAGTGGTTGTGTGTTAGACAGGCAGGCTGTTAGACAGAAGGGTTGTGTCCAGGGACAGGCTGTAGTGGTTGTGTGTTGGACAGACAGGCAGGCAGGTAGACAGAATGGTTGTGTCCAGGGACAGGCTGTAGTGGTTGTGTGTTAGACAGGCAGGCTGTTAGATAGAAGGGTTGTGTCCAGAGACAGGCTGTAGTGGTTGTGTGTTGGACAGACAGGCAGGCAGGTAGACAGAATGGTTGTGTCCAGGGACAGGCTGTAGTGGTTGTGTGTTAGACAGGCAGGCTGTTAGACAGAAGGGTTGTGTCCAGGGACAGGCTGTAGTGGTTGTGTGTTGGACAGACAGGCAGGCAGGTAGACAGAATGGTTGTGTCCAGGGACAGGCTGTAGTGGTTGTGTGTTGGACAGACAGGCAGGCTGTTAGACAGAAGGGTTGTGTCCAGGGACAGGCTGTAGTGGTTGTGTGTTGGACAGGCAGGCAGGCTGTTAGACAGAAGGGTTGTGTCCAGGGACAGGCTGTAGTGGTTGTGTGTTGGACAGACAGGCAGGCTGTTAGACAGAAGGGTTGTGTCCAGGGACAGGCTGTAGTGTTTGTGTGTTGGACAGACAGGCAGGCAGGTAGACAGAATGGTTGTGTCCAGGGACAGGCTGTAGTGTTTGTGTGTTGGACAGACAGGCAGGCAGGTAGACAGAATGGTTGTGTCCAGGGACAGGCTGTAGTGTTTGTGTGTTGGACAGACAGGCAGGCTGTTAGACAGAAGGGTTGTGTCCAGGGACAGGCTGTAGTGGTTGTGTGTTGGACAGACAGGCAGGCTGTTAGACAGAATGGTTGTGTCCAGAGACAGGCTGTAGTGGTTGTGTGTTGGACAGGCAGGCAGGCTGTTAGACAGAAGGGTTGTGTCCAGAGACAGGCTGTAGTGGTTGTGTGTTGGACAGACAGGCAGGCAGGTAGACAGAATGGTTGTGTCCAGGGACAGGCTGTAGTGGTTGTGTGTTGGACAGACAGGCAGGCAGGTAGACAGAATGGTTGTGTCCAGGGACAGGCTGTATTGGTTGTGTGTTGGACAGGCAGGCAGGCTGTTAGACAGAAGGGTTGTGTCCAGAGACAGGCTGTAGTGGTTGTGTGTTGGACAGACAGGCAGGCAGGTAGACAGAAGGGTAGTGTCCAGGGACAGGCTGTAGTGGTTGTGTGTTGGACAGGCAGGCTGTTAGACAGAAGGGTTGTGTCCAGGGACAGGCTGTAGTGGTTGTGTGTTAGGCAGGCAGGCTGTTAGACAGAAGGGTTGTGTCCAGGGACAAGCTGTAGTGGTTGTGTGTTGGACAGGCAGGCAGGCTGTTAGACAGAAGGGTTGTGTCCAGGGACAGGCTGTAGTGGTTGTGTGTTAGGCAGGCAGGCTGTTAGACAGAAGGGTTGTGTCCAGGGACAAGCTGTAGTGGTTGTGTGTTGGACAGGCAGGCAGGCTGTTAGACAGAATGGTTGTGTCCAGGGACAGGCTGTAGTGGTTGTGTGTTGGACAGACAGGCTGTTAGACAGAAGGGTTGTGTCCAGGGACAGGCTGTAGTGGTTGTGTGTTAGGCAGGCAGGCTGTTAGACAGAAGGGTTGTG